>NC_137674.1:8807181-8917181 GCF_963989245.1 Nansenia antarctica
GGTATTATCAGGACACCGCCACAAAATGTCACACCTCCTCCTCCTCCTCCTCCTCCTGCTCCTCCTCCCTTTCTCCTACGACTTTGTGTCGCACAACTTTCTGAGTTATTAAGGTGGAAGGGTACATTGAGTCATGTGGGAGAAGCGTAACGGTTAGTAGCTGAAGTGTGCTAAAGATAATTGAACCTATTGAGCATAGTGGTGCCAGGAGGATTCATATAACCTAACTGTACATTACAGCTTGTTATAAATGAGTAACAACTATGGTAATTACCTGTAATTGTGGATAGTTACCACCAGTAAGAAGAAAGACAATTACCTATGTCTATTTTGTTCTAGCCTTGTATTCCTCACAGCAGCTATGTAACAAACCCGTTGGGTAGCTTATTACTGTGTTACTGTAAGTAACCTACGGATTACCACTGACTGAGTAACCGGTCTAGAACAAAATGATTACATCGAAACTACAGTCCATCTTACCATTGACTTGTTACTGGTAACTTCTGGTAATTACTGCTCTGTATGTGGTTGACTACCCACAGTCGTTGGGATTGATTTACAAGGCCTGCAGAGGAGACTACAACTCAAAACAGTCAACCAGGCCTTATAAGCAGACTTCCTCATCAATACTATCTATGCATGAATGCACTCATCAACTCCCCCCCCCCCCCCCCCCCCAAGGCTGCGTCTTGAGTCCCCTCCTCTACTCCCTGTACACCCACGACTGCGTGGCCACACACAGCTCCACCTCAGTGATTACATTCGCTGATGACACAACAGTGATTGGCCTGATCACCGACAACGACGAGACGGCCTACAGGGGAGAGGTTGACCGCGTGGCTCAGTACAGCCAGGAGAACAACCTCTCTCTCAACACTGACAAGACCAAGGAGCTGGTGGTGGACTTCAGGAGGAAAGGTCGGGAACAGGACCCCATCATCATCAACGGGTCAGCCGTAGAGAGGGTCAGCAGTTTTAAGTAACTTGGTGTCCACGTCTCACATCTCTCACCTGGGACGTGCATACCAAACAGGAGGTGAAAAAGGCACAGCAGCGCCTCTTTCATCTCAGACGGTTAAAAAAGTTTGCCATGGGGTCGAAGACCCTGCGGGCCCTTCTACAGAGGCACTACCGAGAGTATATTGACTGGGCGCATCACTGCCTTCAACCGCAAAGTGCTTACAGAGGGTGGTACGGACAGCCGAGCGCATCACCGGATGTAAGCTTCCCTCCATCCAGGATATACTGTATACAACAAACGGTGTGTCAGCAAAGCTCCCAGCCATCCCAACCACAGCCCGTTCGAACCAATGCCAGCCATCCTCTTCTGGAGCCTCAGGGCCAAAACTCAGAGGCTAATAAACAGCTACTACCCCCAGGCGATCAGGCTCATGAACAAGTCCACTGTAGACAATTGACTATCTTCCCCTAGCTCACCCCATGTACATGGACTACAGTAACCCTAAGCTCAAGCCACTGTGAACTTTCTATTGGCACCACTAGTGTAACCTGTCTTGTCTTACCTGTACTATTGCCACCTTATATTGTACTATGCCTATTCTTTTGTCACTTATGTCCTGTATGACTGACACTTTTTTTTATCTTGAATTATGCTTGAATTGTTATGCCCTATGTCTTGGGTTGCAATGGAATGTCAGGATCCAAAGCCTAAGAATGTTACTAATATTACATTGTGTAATATGACGTAACAATAAACTTGAAACTTGAAACTTGAACTTGAAACTTGAAACTACTTGAAAATATACCCACTCTGGTGTTTAATAATAATGTAATGATTTTACCTTTTAGCGCCGGTGTATATACAAATATATATAATATATATATAATACAACCATGACCTTATTTGCCAGCGTTTGCTTACATGTATGGTAATGACTGGATGCAGTTATCTGAGTTCTGTCTCAGCTCTGCTTCATTGATTGGTGAGTCTCATTTGCACACCATTCAGTAATAACTTTGGGCTGGAAACAGTGCAATGTCAGTAGTATTGATTATCCAAGTTTTGAATGCATCAATGTCTCAATGAGGACTATTGTGGATCTCTCTGTGGAATGGATACGTTTTACATGCAGGTAAAAGGAGGACAAGGGCAGAAATGCGTGTGTGTGTGTGTGTGTGTGTGTGTGTGTGTGTGTGTGTGTGAGAGAGAGAGAGAGAGAGAGAGAGAGAGAGAGAGAGAGAGAGAGAGAGAGAGAGAGAGAGAAGAGAAGAGAGAAGAGAAGAATGTGTATTCAATCTTTACCCAATAGTCAGTGATAATAGCTTATGAAAAGATGAATGGAAACCACTGGAGGGACAGTACAGCACGGTACTTACAGGCTGGCCTCTGGTTCCTGGCTCTCCTGCTTTTCCTCTACGACCCTGAAACAGAGAGAGAGAGAGGGGGGTGGTGGGGGGTGAGAAGAAGTGAATGACATGGAGAGGAGCAACAACATCGCACAAGTGCACGGCTGGGCATACACGCTGACAACAATTAAGGTTAGACAGCCCTGTTGCAGCGGCTAATTTGATTTTAATTAACAGCAAGAAAACAGCTTAATTGCTGCACTGTGTGGCGCACTACTCTTTGTCCCCCCCCCACCCCCCCACCCTCTCCTGTTTATGGCCTCCTAACCAGCTGTGTGTGTGTCCCCAGTCACATCAATCAGAACAGGAGCAAAGAATAAGCACAAACAACCCAGGCCGAAGCTTGGACTTCCTGTATGTCAGGGTGGGGTCAGAATGGACCATTAGGATCATTGGGATCAGTATTGTGATTTGTAAACAATCTATAATAACTGAAATGTCTGAGATTACTCTGACAAAACTGACATCGTAATGGGATACATGCTACAGTACTTAATGGTATGAGGATATGAGGATATGTGTTAGCAGGAGGAATGGGATACAGCTCAGTGGACATGTTCAGATAGGGAGGCATAGCATCAGTCAATATCGAGTGGCTAGAGTTAGGATTCCTTAATATTCACAACATGCCAAATCAGATGAGCGATTAGCTCAATTAGGAAGAAGTCAATACCCAGGCCAATACCAACTTACTGCACAACACAAAGTAAAAGAAACGAGGGAGCAACAGAGAACCACGCAATAATAGCTCTTTTCTAGTGTACATCTCCAACACAATGGGGTCCAATTAGCTTCTGATAAGGAGCGCTGCACAACACTAAATTGTAGTGGGCATGGTTGCTAAGGTGGAGGGCAGCTCTGGCAATGAGTGAGTGAAGATAATTGAATATGATATGAAGATTGTCCTCACCGATCAGAATTTCACAGCTAATGGATAATCACTAAACAACAAATGTAACCAAAAGCTGAAATGTCTATGATATCTTAATCTAAGCAAACAAGACTACAATGGTGTGCCAAATTCAACCTGCTGCTTCATTGTCACATCAGATAGCACGACTCTGTCGACTCGTATCTCACAAACGGTCATGGGAAGTTTTAACCAAGCTCTTTTGGCTCTCTGACCGACACTTTCATTGATTCATTTTGTTTTATTAATTCATTCGTCAGGGAAGATGCCAATCAAGCCTATTTAATAGATTAAACAAAAACGTATTTTCCTGTCCTGCGTCTAGGCTTACATAATTAGTAGTGCTTATTTTCCGATATTATAGCGTACTATTCGAAAGCAGCCTGAGGACTGTATTATATGAAAGCAATCCAAGCCCTATTAGGAAGAGATTAGTCCAGTGCGAATTATCAATGTCTGTAATTTTTATGGATTGTGCATGACTGCGGTTGTAATAATGCATGTCTCTTTCTCTGCGTTTTTTGGCTTGTAAAAAATATGAACATATATATGCGCGCTCCATTGATCATCAGAGACAGGGGAAAGGCTTTCAACAGTATCACAGCCCATGGTGTGTGGCCTGCAATTATTATGATGCTCTGTGACAATCCCTGGTAGTTGTGTGGCTAGTATAGGCCTAACTGTGATCAATGAAAGTAAGCTGTGATTATTATGCAGGCTATAATAAATAGAACTGAAATGTCTGTCTTGTCTTGTCTAACAAGACTGAGCTGCTCTTCCTCCCTGAGAAAGCCTGCCCTCTCCAAGACTTCCTACCAGACAGCCAAGACCTTTAGGGTGATCCTTGGCAACAGCACCCTCCTGCAGACTTTTTCCTGTACAACATCAGAAGGATACGTCCATTCCTCACCAGAGAAGAAGCACAACTCTTGGTCCAGACACTGGTCATCTCTCGTCTTGACTACTGCAACACACTACTGGCTGGGCTTTCCGCCTTCGCCATCAGAACTCTGCAGCTCATCCAGAATTCTGCCGGACGTCTGGTGTTCACTCTCCCCAAGTTCTCCCATGTCACCCCAGTCATTCGCACCCTTCACTGACTTCCGGTAGCAGCTTGCATCAGATTCAAGACCCTGGTGCTCGCCTAACTGGACGGCACAGTGAACAGCCCTTCCCTACTTGTAAGCAATGGTCAGCCCCCAAACATCAGCCCCCAAACACTCTTCTACCTCTGCTGGCTGACTGGCACCCCGCCTCTGCATCATGCAATTTGGTCATGGCTTTTCACTGTCTTGGTACCCGGTGGTGGAATGAGCTTCCCAGTGCTATCCCAGGGCTGCAGAGTCACTAACTATGTTCCACCGTAGACTAATGACCCATCTCTTCAGGCTACATCTTGATTGTCCCTCCTAAAGACCTCTTCATCCCCACTAGCCCCCTGTATCATTTTTAAAATGATTCTTCATTCTTCTAGCATTGTGACTGGCAATGGCCCCTGGTCCTAGCATAGATAGTTTTTTTTTTATGATGACTGATGTATAGATGATTCACTTACTTAGACAAGTGTACTTGTTGTAAGTCGCTTTTGGATAAAGGTGTCTGCTAAATGTCTAATGAGTGGGATCATTCGAATTGTATTTCTCCAGTGGCTTGACAAATTGTCACGCTTTGGTTTGTTAATGGGAAACTAATTGAGTTTCTTTTAACCACACGTTGGAATGAGTGGAATGAGTCTAAAATGTTGTGAGCGGGGAGATGCATATCACATACTCTATAGTAATAGAGATCATACTCTATAGTAATAGAGAGCAGTGTAATGCCAGAGTAAGGTGACCACCTTCTTGTGCCGATTCTGACAATGACAGAAGATCTTGTCGTCCCCGTCATCCCCCTTTATGTACCCAGTGAAAATGTAGCCTATCCAGGGACGTAGGAAATATATTTTGTGAGGGGGTGCTGCCCCCCAGGCCTGGAATTTCATAATTTTAGTAGCAAGGTCACTTGGCCTAAATGTTTTGAGGCACAAAGGTGCCAGGGGAGCAAGGTCATCAAATTAAACTATGATTTTAAGTCCACTGAAATAATGAATTTAAAGGCGTATGCCAGATGTATTGTCGTTGATAATCAACACTCTCTTTTAAAGATATTCTCCTATTTGATATTCTCCTATATCAAAGACATATGTGACACAGTCTGGTGAAAAGGTCTGCATGTTGGCAATTCTTAAAAATGTAAAATGTGTAATTGTTGAAAAGCCCACTCAATATAACAAACAGTTTTAGGATCTCTAAATACTTATAATTTCTGAATTGGATTCACTGTATCGCGTCCCGTCCTGCTTCAGGTCAGTGATGCATGGCTTGTAAACAATCGTATGTTTTGGGACGTGTTCAAAAGCAAGGACTGTGTGATCATCTAATTATGTATAGTTATGTATTTTTTAGCATGTTGATGTTCTACTAGCATGTTGTGATGTGCTAAACATGCAGTTAGATGTTCATAGAGATGTACAGTTAGATATTCATAGAGATGTACAGTTAGATATTCATAGCGATGTGCCTTCTTAGTTGCTAGCTAGCTACCAACGCGATGGTAGCAAACACGTCTGTTTTGAGTCAGAGCGAGTTCCTCCGGTATTTGGTTTGAGGTGTACCAACATTCAAATAAGCATATCTTCTTCAAATATGTTCAAAAGTCAATGTATGACACATCATTTGAAAGTGTACAAGCTGCACTTTCAATAATAACAATAGCTGGTTAACCCTGCCCCCAACCACTCCCCCACTAGCTGTCAACTGTCAATATCTGTCAGTGGTAGTCACTGGGTCAGATAGGCTTTTCAAAGAGAAGTTTAGAGAACTTTGCCTATATGGGTGCAAAGTTCGTGTTGGTCAGGGCAGATACATTTTGCGGTAATAATAATAATAATTCATTATATTTATATAGCTCTTTTCCGAGGTTCAAAGACGCTGTGACACCAAATTACCAAAACGTTCTTTGCACATGGTTTTAGTATTGCACAGCGCTCTATAGTGGAAACAAATTAGGGCCAATTGCTATATTGAGCCATCTAATATTTATGTATATGTGTCAGTATGAGGGACGCAATGAGGCGTCACCTTCCCTGGAGTTTGGAGTCTTTGGAGACGATTGGATCAGAGCTTGATGAAAGAACAGCAGGGAATCACAAAGTGTCCCCCCTTCCCCTTCCTTCTGACACTCTGTCTACATAGACTTTGATTAGTTAGGGTTTGATTCAGCGTATATTTGCCTGGAACAGAAACAATCTGCTTTTAATCATCCAACAGTGTGTGTCTGTGTGTGTATGTGTGTGTGAGAGAGAGAGACAGAGAGAGAGACAGAGAGAGAGAGAAAACAGGCCGTTCGTAGGCCCCACTGGGGATTGCATTATCAATTGTGGGTGAGCCAAGGTACAGTAAACATTAACCTTAATGATGAGAAGAATGGAACCTGTGTATGTCCCATCTGAGGGGCTTTCTGTTCAACTGCATGTTGTTTGATGTTCCACACACAGCTTTCATGTGCTTCTTTTGATCGTTTGTGTTAATAAGGATCTAAGGTTTTCTCAATGTTCTGACTGTGCTTGCGTCTGAGCAAGGCTTGATGTCTTGGTTGGAGAGCAGAAGTTCTCTGTTCTGGAAGGTATTTAAAAGTATCTTTGAGCCATAGAAACAATACGACTTTCTGGCATTACCTTTTGTGGTGGTTGAATCGGCAAACACATCCTACAATTGAGTGATGAATCACGACGAACCGTGTATGAAATGTGCTATACTGTTAATAAAGTTTGATTTTGTTTGGGTTCACGAAAAACCAGTAGTTCAAGTATAAACAGAGGCCTCCTACGAACAATGGGGAGCAGATTTTAATGACAGTGAAGTGTGTAATTTGTTTCTCTCTTTGATAATATGCTAACAGAATGCTTTGCACAGGATGAGAGTGTTTGTTCTAGCCTTAGCACTTGTTCCTGCCCTTGCTCCCATGACCTTAAGATAATTAAATACATTACAGAGAGATATGTAGTTTAGCAAACAAATATTTCATATATTATTATTCCAAACAGGTCATAAATTATGCAATTTTTCTCATTTATCTCTCCAGATTTGCCCATAGCACTCTTTAAACTCTGAACTGCATACTATTTGTCATTCCTGAGCACATCATTGTTAAACAAAAGAGCAAAATTAAACAAAACCATGAATATCACCATCTAGAAGCCTGGGGACCTTCTGAAGGAAGAGAGTATGCCATCTTACAAACAGAGTTGAGACACCTGTCAGAGGGGATCTGGTACTCTCGTTAACCAACAAAGATGGACACAAACACATCAATCAAAGACAAAGGGAGACATTACAGTCCTGTAATATTCTCCCTGATACATTAGGACTGAATCATCATCAATGGAGATGACACAGTAACTACTGTCAGCTGCATCTGGCTATATCAACAACCCATTATCAGATCGCAATATTGATAATGGCCAAAGTAGTGTGAATGCTCTTTGAATGGTATCGTAAAAATATACAATGAAGACTGAGACACTAAAAGCCTTCAGCACTGCTGCATCTCTAGTCTACATCATCGAGAACTCAGCCCCTCTCTCTCTCTCTCTCTCTCTCTCTCTCTCTCTCTCTCTCTCTCTCTCTCTCTCTCTCTCTCTCTCTCTCTCTCTCTCTCTCTCTCCCTCTCTCTCTCCCTCTCTCTCTCCCTCTCTCTCTCTCTCTCTCTCTCTCCTCTCTCCTCTCTCTCCTCTCTCTCTCTCTCTCCCTCTCTCTCTCTCTCTCTCTCTCTCTCTGTCTCTCTGTCTCTCTCTCTCCTCTCTCTCTCTCTCTCTCTCTCTCTCTCTCTCTCTCTCTCTCTCTCTCTCTCTCTCACTGAGCCTGTTGGATCACTGTGGCAATCTCTGTTGCTATGCAACGCTGGGTGTACTATAAATTTGACAACATCCGAGCGCTTGATTATTATTTGAGCGCTGCAGTGTGAAGCCCTCCTTCAGGTCATTGCGGCATATTAGAGGGAGGGAGAGATGGAGGGAGGGAATGAAGGAGGGAGAGAGAGAGAGAGAGAGAGGACACTGCTGGTGGAGGCTTTTACACTGAGTGAAAGACGGGCTGACGAGGACAAACATACGTATGTGATTGCATTCGTCTCTATCATTTGCAGACTCTGCAAGCACATGAGCAAAGGAAAATGCGTTCACCACATTTCGCTAATGGTGATGAGAGCTCTAATGTGAGCTCTAATGTGGGTAAACATGAGACTTTGGGGAAGGAAGTGGGCTCAGTTGACTGGCAGTGTCTATTTCAAACCTGAGACTTCATCCACATGGAGAATCACAGCATGTACTGGCTCCCACCCTGGTCAGGGTAAACTAAGACAGACAGAGGGGACAGCAGATGACATCATGCATGGCCAGTCCTGCAGCCCCGACCCCAGTCTGAGACCAGTAAATAAATAAGTAAATAAATACAAAGTGACACAGCAGGGGGGGGGGACCAAGGGACACTCTAAGATGGCTCTGTAATCCTGATCCTAAATGTCAACAGTTTCTCTCAGGCTTTGGGTGTCCGATTGTCCACACCGGAAAAAGGCTGCGGTATGAAGTGGGGCCGAGTGGGCGGTGTTGGGTGTGTTACTGACATTAGAGCGTTTCGAAAGCCCTCATAATCCAGCAGACGCAGACATCCCTGCCAAGAGGGGTCAGATGATAAGACTGGAAAGATCCCTGAACAGAATGCCATTAGGATCCATCTGATCCCTGACACACACCTACACCCACATACACACACTCACATTTATGGCACTTACACACACACGCGCGCGTGCACACACATACACACACACACACCCACACACACCCACACACACACACACACACACACACACACACACACACACACACACACACACACACACACACACACACACACACACTCTCTCTCACACACACGCACACACACACACGCACACACACACACACACATATCATACAGGAGACAGTAACTGCCTCTTGGGGTCTCTGGCTAGTAGCTCTGCTAATTTCCCTGTGAGGCTGATAAAGTATAATGGCCTGAAGGGGAACTGTGACATTACCAGTCTAAGTCAGTCAGCCTGGATGTTACGTAGCTCCAATGAGAGATGACCTTTTCCTGACTGGACCACTCACATGACACTCTCACTCTTTCTGCATGAGCTGATGCTTCACTTCCCGGGGGGGACGTGTGCTCATGCCACCTGAGCCTTTTCCAGAGCTGCCTGATCAAATTTAGCTGGAACTGAATCTGCGGTACTTACAGTTATGACAGATACAGCTGTGCTCTCAGGTAGAAACAAATACAATTTACAAAAAACGTGGTCCAATGTGCTTGTGGTGATTTATTAAGGTAAATGTGAGGGCTGTTTTTCCAAAGGCGATGATGAGCCGTGACGTTACTGTACCCTGGTCTTTTATTCAAATAAAATGTTTCAAATTGCACAAAGATCACCTATCTATAAAAATGTCAGCTTTTAAGAAACATGCAAGCTAGGGTGGTACACTGGTGTACACTTTTGCTATTGGGAACCTTTTTGCATATCTTATTCAATGCTGTGCCCTTGTTTGTTGGGATATTTGGGATATCACATAAACATGAGAACAGATGTCATACAGTTAATCAAACAAGAACCAACATCACAGGTACATTATGACATATATAACCACAATTCCTGTCGCTAGGTAATTGTGAGTAATTGTCATTCCTTGTGTTGCATTATCTCACTAACCGTACCTGTGATGTTGGATTGTAACTGTACTATACCTGTGCTTTTGTTCATGCATGTCTTTTGTTGCTGTGGTTGATGTATGCAGGTCTATTGGTGCAGCCCCCCTTACAATGAAAGAGATGATACAGGATCATCTGTATAATTTCAGCCTATTGTTCTAAAATATGAGAGTAAATGAGTCCCCATCATGCGCACTGCAGTCTGTGTGTGTGTTGCACGTGGATTCCATTGAACCCAAGCCACAGGAATGTGAGCCAAAATATAAATGATACAATGGTTTGATCAAATCATGCATTGTGATTGGCTGAGAAGCATTCTAACCATTCAGATATCCACAATATTAGCACAGCTACTTCATCCCTTTCACTTGCAAAATGTGTACGTATGCCATAAACACTCTTCAGTGGACACCTTATTATGTATTATGTATTACATTTTTGTAGGGTTAGGGTTAACCCTAGGGTTTTCTTTCAATAATGAAAACGTTGCAATGGAAGGATTCTGACAATAATGGATCATGCATGGTTGTTTTTGTCATCTTTACGCTGGTCCACTTCCACAAAAAACATATATAATTTATAAGCCAGCCAGGTAGTGATTTGTTTACTGGGTTGCAATGCCAATAATATAAGACCATGAGTTCCAGAACTATCATCCAGCCTGCGTGCCTAACTATGATAAAAGTTGTATGAACTACTTTTATAGGCAGAGGGCATAAACCAATACAATATGATACAAAAAAAACACATGCTTGTTGTCAGAATTGTTACTGTCGGTGTAAACCTGTTACAATATAAAAGCAGTAACACTCAACATATCAACGGTTGCGATGGTCGGCTGCGCCTCGTGCCTATAACTGCATCACACTCATTCTGATATCCATGGTAAAGCACACCCCCTCATATGTTATTGTTTGAGTGAAACTTAAGTATTATTCAAAATCAAAATATTGGCACTGATAAACTACGGATTCTCTGGCTGAACGATGTAGTACAGTGAATCAGTTCATGGATTATTTTGTACAAACCATACACTGACCATCCAGGCCCAAAACTAACTTAAAAATGACAGACCTTGGTTGTGAAGATCCCGTAGCATCTGTTTATTCATTCACATTTGAGAGGTTGTGGTCTGCCAATGTGAAATTGCCTGGGCTCTTACTGAAGCTAGGCGACTAACATACAATATCTACAAAATAGAATAATTTAAGGTTCCTTAGACTTTTAAAGATAACCATCTATGGTTCTTTAGACTTAAACAAAAGATTCTAAAAAAGGGCAAATGAGCTGAAATGAGAGGTCAAATCCAGAGACAAGAACTTAACCTTCCCTATCGCAGTGCTCATTATTTCCAGACAATCACAATTACCCCAACTGTCTACCAGCAGCCAGCAAACACTGCTAATTAATTCTGTAATTAAGATTAATTCTGAAATGTCATCCATTCCCCATGCAGATGTTTTCTAATTTCTTACTCCAAAACTTTGCCCTACAGACCAAATGTTTCAAGAAGACTGGGGAAAAACACCTCAACATCACAACATGCTCATTTGAACAACAAAACTGATTACATTTTCGATCATATTTTCATCAACTATGTTGAGTCATGTCTTATAATTGAATACATATACATATGATTGTTTGTGAATACATAATACTGTACACAGTACTGTAAACAATGCATCCTGATCTTCTGTGGCCACCACTCACATCAAAACCCTTCAACCATGGCAAACTTGCTATCAAAAATACACTCTTGAGGTTACTGCAAATTATTCTGCTCTCCTGCGTCATCACAACTCAGAACTCTTCTACAACCCACAACCTACAACTGATTAAGGAACCAATTAAAGGCAGACTACCAAGCAGACACTGCAGGCTCCTTGCTTCTGTCTGTCTTTGCTGGGTGCCATCTTGAGGAACACTTGCACTGGTTCAGAATATGCCAGGGCACTGGAGCGTGCAGAGATCCCTTGCACTTAGAAAAGCCTCAATAAAATAGGATTTGTTCCAGTTGTTTACTGGGGGTTAAGAGGAGTGACCGGGGCAGGGAGAGAACGGCAAAGCCGACAGCTGCCTGGCAGGGGCTCAAATGCAGCTTAGCATTTTTCACTGTTCTGACTGGCACACAATGTGCTCTTTAACTCCCAGCCATCTAAATATTCAGGCACGTATAAAGAGATGGCTGACAACGTGGGCAACTTAAGACAGCTCAGCTGGCCAAGATTGCAGCTATAGTCTCATTTTGCCGGAGCTTTCCCATTTTTCCTTTCTGTGACTAAAAGCCTTTTATGACTAAATGGATAATTGTTCCCTGGATTGACCACTAGATGGCAAACTAGCTTCACCCAAGATCACGTAGTGGTTGGCAGGGGGCCGACCAGTGTTGTGTAGCCAACCTGAGGAGACTGTAAACTGTCAGCTCTGTGAGAGGGGGGTGGATATCCTCAAAGCATGAATGTATGATGTGTGTGTTGGCTAACATCCTTAATTAGGCAGTTTGGCAATTAGGTATTGAATCCTATAAAGGAGTCTTAAGTAAAGTGGTAGCGTGCGTGTGTGTGTGTGTGCGTGTGTGTGTGTGTGTGTGTGTGTATGTGTACGTAAGTGCAAGGAAAAAAGGAAAGGGAGAGAGAGAGATGGAGTGACAGAGAGAGAGAGAGAGAGAGAGAGAGAGAGAGAGAGAGAGAGAGAGAGAGAGAGAATGAGAGAGAGAGAGAGAGAATGAGAGAGAGAGAGAGAGAGAGAATGAGAGAGAGAGAGAGAGAGAGAGAGAGAGAGAGAGAGAGAGAGAGAGAGAGAGAGAGAGAGAGAGAGAGAGAGAGAGGGAGAGAGAAAATAAAGAGCAGGTGAGAGGAGAACTTTCAACTTTCATATAGCCTCCTACTTCTGTTCTACTGTTACGCCTTCTGATGTGATACTGGTGGTATTACACTCAGTTACAGAAGGCACTGTATCAGAGCCAATCTGCAACTCCTCTCAACTCAAGTCTACAAACACTAAGGCTTCAACAGTTGCAGGAGAAAACCCACACAGAACGCTCTCGAAACTAAGATGAGGCTGACGTAACCCCCCCATGGGAACGGCTCTTCACCACAGCAACATCGCTACTACTTCTCCAGTGATGGATTTGAAGAGCTCATTGACTTTAACAACTCATAAGGATAGGAGACTGTGCTGACGACATTATATGAATTAGCATTTTCATGAGGAGAAGATAATGAATCTACATTAAACTCTGAGTTCAATTTCCACTGATCAGCTGGAGGGGTGGTATCTCAAACTGATATGGGTGGCTACAGTATTGTCCCTCCCACTGAGTTCTCTCTGCCTCTTCTAGAATGTTCTCATCTCTTAATGGGTGCTGTAATTGGTCGTGGCTCTCACAGATTTCACGCTCTGTTCTGAACTGACTGGATTCTCAGTTGATTCAGTGCAGATTAAATACAACCTGTACCACTACACGTTGTTTCATTAATTGAATGTTCTTTCCGCAAATAATTATATAAAATATATATAATATTGCTGCAACATTTGCAGAGAGAGAGAGAGAGAGAGAGAGAGAGAGAGAGAGAGAGAGAGAGAGAGAGAAAGAGTTAGGCAGTGGGTGGTATATACTACAGTATATAGTACACATAGTAGTGTGTGTGTGTGTGAGAGAGAGATTTTGAGGTCAGAGAGAATATACAAAGATCCACACAGGGCAGCCATGTCCTTGTCTCATGCTTCATGTCACTCATTGTGCACAGCAGATCACACTGGGATCTCACTACCATCTGTATAATATCACCCACTCTGGCACGCCATTACAAATGGACTCAGACGAATGTGTCCAAACTGGGTGTGGCTAGGCAGAGTGTGTGGAGCATGAGAACATGGACGCCGGTGTACTGTGTCTGCTCCAGACTTATACTACTATTACTATGTCTATGCCGTGCTGTATGTATGCCAGGGGTCGTCTTCGTCGTCGCCCCCTGCCCCCCCCCCCCCCCCCCCCCCCCCCAGACACAGGCTGATCCCACCTTGGGAATGCTACAGGCCAAGTATGCTAGCTCCAACGGACCATTTTAGCATCATTCCACACCCTGGTCTCCGTCTCCTAGTCTCCTCTAAGTCTAATCTGACCAAAAAGTACTGAAAGTATGGCGCTGGGATTATTTCGGACAGAGTGTTTAACGGAACACATTCCATTCTTGAGAGGACTGAAGACCGCGGTCTGGTCGGGTCGTCTGCCGTCCCCTAGAACAGTGGCTCCTCCAGTCACGTGACCAGTCACCTTCTCTGAGGTGACATGCATCAGCAGAGCCGGCGAGGCCTGTCTCGCCGACCCCGTCTGACACATGACATTCTATTAGCGTTGCCATGACCTGGTAGACATCGATATAATGTTTCAGAAACGTTGGAAGGGCATTAGAAACAGGGCCTGAGGCCGTCTGGCCCTGATGAGGTTTGACACTGGGGCTGCGAGGGCTTACGTATCGCTTGCTGTGACCCCACTGGCTTGTGGAGAGCTATATCCCCCAGAGTCTGTGGTGATGTTGGGGATGTGTGAATGAGAACCCATGTTCTGGCCAACTGAAGTGAGTACACCTTGTGCTCAGTGGATGTGTTGACCTACATTAGCCCCCCGTCCAACATCACAGAGTGAGAAGAATACACACACACACACACACACACACACACACAGCCACACACACACACACACACACACACACACACACTCCCACACCCCCACACACCCACACAGTAGGTATCCATCCGGCTAGTGAACAATGTGGCCCTCCCTGGCCCTCTCAAGGTCTTGCCCCCTGTACACTGCCCTGTAATTAATTGTCCGATTAATGTGTGATTATTCCGGACGCCCATGGATCCAGCCTGCACCGATGCTCTCTGGGAGTGAAGGGAGAGACAGACAGTTAAATCACAGCTCTGTGCATCCGTCCTCACATGTGCCAAACCACACTTCCCCCTCCTCTTCCCAAAGTGAGTCCAAATCTGAGATCTTTTCATAGTCAATTGGGGTGTCTCTTTTGTTTCCCCTACCCATCCCAACAGAACTGACAAAGGTTAGTAATTGCCTGGCAAGCTGAGTAAACGTATTGCTTCCTGGCATAATACAGGTGTCAAAATAATCTTCTATTGACTCTCTCACCATGGCACTAGACAGGGAAATAGGAGTAAGGTTAGCCATCATTCTATACAAAGGGATAACAAATCTTCCCTGGCTTGTAAAACGGTGCAGCGTGTAAATCTTGTCATAAAATCTCAGCTGTGAGCCCTGCTGACCTGTAAATTATTGTCTTTGTGCTTTGTTACTCAGCCATTGAGCCCCATTGGTTGTGTCTTAGCAATACTGTACATACATATCTGCACACGCATATCGGCATCACGCTACTGTATTTAAACACTGCATGGTTTAAAGTCAGACTGTATGCCCTCATCAATATGACTGTGAACTGGCACGGCACTGGCTGAGCTAGAGAAGCTTGAGCAGTTTTATACTCAAGAAATCAATAATAATGAAAGTATTTCGTATAAAAGTACACCTCTTGAAAAAGGGTTCAACCATTTCAATGTCCGATAGAGCAATATACTGTTTATTTGAACAAATATTTTTAAGGACATACCGTTATTGAAAGGAGCACCTCTAAATACTTCATGTACCATGGCAATAATGACAAATGAACACATCGTACACACAATTCTTCATGTTTCTATTATTAACTGGTCAATATGTGTCAAAACACTCTACTGAAGTGCACAGTTATGCCTGTAACTATGTCTGTCAATATAGCTGTAGCGAATCCATTTCAAAAGTCATATTGCCAATCATCTTTGATGACTTGGGTAGTATCTAGTGAGCAACTGTGATAACCCCACAATGTATCTAACATGCAGGTGACCCCCACCCAAGGATAACCGTTGACAGTAAGTCTGGCATAGCCACTGGAGGCCCGTTGGCTAATAACCTAGCCCTACAGGTGCTGTAGTAGAGGTCAACAGCATGTGCGCAGCCGTATCTCTGGCCCAGTTCGCTTCCACCTGAGGAGCACAGCAACCACAGCCAACAATCACACTCCACGCTAAGCATCTCATAACTCACTGTCTGCCTCAGCCTCTCTGCTCACACCTCTCTGCCTGCTCAAAATGAACCACAGCCAACTCTATTAAATATAATAGAAACATTAAATATACTGTGTGGGGAACATAATCTCCAAACATGAACAATTGTCTTGTGCCGTACAGTAGAAAGAGTTAGATAACGGCGAGAAAAAAACGATGAATTTGGCTTTCCAACCAAGCCCGATTTTTCCATCAAAATGAAGGTTATACAGCAAGAAGTACAGTTTGCTGAGACTACACAGATTTGACTAAAAGTAGTAATTCCTTCCATTAAGATAGTGCTTGCTTGACATTTCTTTGCATGTACAACAGACTACAACCACAGCATTGGAGTACATTTATGGACTGTGTGAGAGGACCCCCACTCCATGCTGACCTTGTCGACACACACACACACACACGCACACAAGCACGCATGCAAGCACGCACACACAGACACGCACACACGCACACACACACAGACACACAAGCATGCACAGGCACGCACGCAGCAAGCACGCACACACACAGACACGCACGCAAACACGCACACACACAGACACGCACGCAAGCACGCACACATACAGACACACACGCACGCACGCACATACACACACACGTCCAGAGGAAATGACCAGACGGGGGAGGGAAATAAAAAAAGGGTATTATTATCATCATCATTTTTGTCACCTTGAGAGAACAATCTGATAGCTGCTCCCTGGGCAGAGCTGAAATATGAGCCAAGCTACCAGCTCCCAAGCGAGTGTGTGTAAGTGTTTAGGATCCATGGCACAACCTTCGAGACATGTGTCAGGGTAGAAGCTAGAGAGACACATGGCCGCGCCATTGGTCAGGGGCTTAAAGACACAGCTGCAGGGGAGTGGCCCGGATATTCCGTCCACCGTGCGGCCGGGGACAACTGTAAACACCACTACCACCTTCGTGAGATACAGTTACCACTCTCCTCTTTAGCACGCTGGACCAACTCAGTATTCAGTCACTGGCCAGTTCCTTTCTGTATTTACTGCAGGGACTGATTTACCTCACAGCTAAGTCACCGCAGTAGCCCTGTTAGCAACCCTCATGTCGTGCTACATTCACAAACAAGTGAAAAGGTCAAAAGTCAACTGGTGTGCAAACCACAGGCCACTACCATAAGATCTCCAAGAATGCACTTGATATGTTACCATGTACCATTGTATGTACTGCTAGTGCTGCTAACTACTGGACATACATTGATATCACGGCTGTTGGAGCCTCTTGAGTTACAGGGCTATTTTATTACTACCGTCCATCTCTCTCAAACAGCTGGGGGAGATTCCCTATCCATAGAAAATCACTTATGACCCAACAACTGTTAATGTTAATACACACTCACTGAACACTTTATTAGGAACACGATACTAATACTGGGTCGGTCCTCCTTTTCCTCTCAAAACAGGCTCAATTCTTCATGGCATTGATTCCACATGATGTTGGAAACGTTCCTTTGAGATTCTGGTCCCTGATGACGTCATTGCGCCACGCAATTCCTCTAGATTTTCCAGGTACACCTTCCAGCTGTGAATCTCCCGTTCTACTACTACATCCCAAAGGTGTTCTGTTGGATTTAGATCCGGTGACTGGGAAGGGCGTTGAAGAACACTGAACTCATTGTCATGTTCATGAAACCAGTTTGAGATTACTTTATCAGTAGGGGGGATTATAGGGGACACTGCCCTGAATATGCCGTATTACAATCCTTCAGATGAGGTCCTAGCCCAAAGTAACCCCAAGTACCTTGGCCACACATGATCATCATCGATGAGTAGCAACCATCAACACACCACTTACCAAACCACAATATTGCGAAGCGAGTTGATAATTCGCAGACACACCAACAAAACCTTTTTTGTGAAAGGTTTTTTTATATAAAACAATCAATTGTTATTACTATAATCAACAACAGAGACAGTATAATACTAATCTCCTAATGAATTAATGGTATATAATTAGAGTACTGCACGTGTATGTAATTACCCACCGTGGGGCTAATGAACATGGAGACAGAATAGAAACAGAGTCAATACAGGAAGAATGACTTGTCAGAGTAATGTAAGACGTCCCTCGCCTCAGCCTTCTGTCAATAGCCCTGTAATGGCTTCTTTGTCAATATCCATCAATAGTTTTGATAGATTCCTCCCTTTACAGTAGTGAGGTAATGTAGAGGAGTTGGAGTAGAGGATAGTTCTTGTTAGGATCCCCTCTTTATTTGTGTTTCTCTCCCTTCACACCACACCACACCAGCACACTCGTGTTGACTAACAGGAGTATCTGACTGACAAGAGTATCTAGGCTTCTTGTTGTTTTTCATTGTTTTTTCTGTCTACTATTTGACCCACAAACGCAGCTGCATGCTTCTCATGTGGGGTTGTGTCAACCACCCTGCTACCCCTGCGAGGGCACAAGGAGGACAGATGTTTCTCTGCCAAAAGGATGGCCGTTTTGGAGGAGGAGGAGGAGGATGATGCTGGTAGGTACACATAAATCAAGGGTCGAAATGTCAACTCTTATCCCATGACACATTCTTTATGGCACATACGCTTAGTGTGATTCCCTGTGCCTCTCTGGCTAATTCAAGTACAACGCCAGAAATAAAACCAGCACTGCATTGTCATTCTTATATTCACAACACAACTCACACCAGGAGACCAGTTCAGACCAAAATAAAACATATCTGTACCAGGACTCACACTGAATTATTAATCTCCTCAGTACACATCCGCAGCCACATCAGGTGTACTGTACAGGGTCCCCTAGGTTTGTACTGTATAGGGTCCTCGAGGGTTGTACTGTATAGGGTATGCTGAAGTTTCATCACTTATCCTCTTGTACTCCCAGGCTCTGTCTCATAAGAACAAACATTGTACACTAAATTCATCTGAGCCATGTACTTTCCAAAACTATTGAAGACAAAGGAAGGACCCTCTTTCTTGTCTCTACAGGCTACAGTATAGTGCTGTATAGAGTGCATTTCACGCTTTGCCAAAACACAATTCACTTCCTGTGATAAACATGATGTGTTTATTAAGCTAATATGTCATGGTACAAAAACCTGAACTGCAAAACATTGAAATTAGAAATGGACTACTTTCGGGCCTTTATGATATACCGGTACTGTACACATGATATTATCATAAGGGAACACAAGGGAGGATTTTTTTTGGGGGGGGGTTTGTTTCTTTAAAGGTTCTTGAGTGGTGGGGCAGTCCGCCTCTAGGCTGCGGTGCTACACCACTGGACCACCCCAGGCCTCACAGAGGAGATTTGAAACAAAGGTACGCTCATGCAGCTAATCAGGCTTTAACTCTCGTTCAGGCTGGCTTAGAGCTCTGGGGCCGACCCAGCAAATGTGAGTATTTGTTAGTCTGATATCTATTAATCCGCAGCAACCTACTGATTTACCCAGCGGGGGAACACATGTCTGAACTGAACCCACTCACTTCCCTGTGCCAGCTACCCAGAGCAGTGTATGCTGGGAAGACTTGGCAGAACATGAATAAACCATGCTTGCAGTGGTGCGCCTGTCTGTTTTTGGCTTTAAGCGAACCGAGTGCAGCGTCGTCCAAGTGTTGGTTTTCACTCCTAACGACATGGTGATAGTGTGCTTCTTCTATCCACACACATACTCACACACACACACACACACACACACACACACACACAATAAATCAAACTACCCATTTGCAAGGCTTTATGTTACTGTTCCAAGTTGCCTTTTCCCATTAAATACAGTAGACACCTCTTGATGTTAAAACTACAAATAGAAGATCCTCTACTAGAGTATGTGGCCTTATTCTAAACCAGACTGGAACCTCTAGGAGCTGCTGACTGGCGTTACACTTTCCCCACACTGCTGCCTTCACGTGTGCTGCGTTCCTCCTTGTTCTTTGTAGGACGCAGCAAACGCACAATGACAACACGGAGCTTAGCACATCATTACAGACGCTGATGAATATTTCACTACGCTGCCATCGGCAGGGGGAGAAATCCTTTTTACTAGCGCCTATCGTCTTCCTTTTTGATCTCTTGCAGTGTCACTTAGTCCCAAAGTCCTACACTTTGCCTGCCATTCTATGTCAATGCTATCCATTATGGATGAAAGCAAGCAATTCACATTACTATTAATGCCCCCTTCAATGTGTAACGTAGAGGCAATACATTACTATTTAAACCCCCCCCACCTCTCCTCCACCGACTCCATCTCACCTTAATTAGTACAGGACCCACATTAAAGCTTTCTACATGATTCCAGGACACGACAGTGAACTGGCCTAACTGCCAACCTGACATACTGTAATGGGCATCCATTAAGGTAGAGTGATCAAATGGAGACACAGGTATTAGCAAGCTTGGTGTCACAGGAAGGATGAGTTGAGGGTTTAAACCAGAGTGACTTACTTGCCATATCACACACTGTTCTCTATGTCTTTGAGAAGGGTTAATGCAAATACTATCATCTCTCCTACATCTACTTCTTCTACAGGTTAAAATCCTTGAAGGCTTTGATCTGTTCCTGTGAATCTTTCCTTTCAACAGTGAATTGAAACAGACAGCGTGAGAGTTGGTTTGGACGGGATCTGAAGCCGTGTGATAGCTATGTACTTCTGGCTATTCCGTACGGTTGTAGAACCGTCAAAGACAGTTAAGTTACAATATTCTGTGTCACATCGATGGCAGCTTAGGCTTTGACTGAAACCCACAAGGTGTAATCTTGGGCAAGAGCTGCTAATTGGGTGAGAGGCTGATGCCAGTATCAGCTGGCCTTTGGGTGAGAGAGAGCCCCTGATAATGATACACGTCCTCTTTCCTGAAATAGGCCCTGGGACTGCAGGAACACAGGTTGGTCAACAACTCCCAGCACCACCATGTGACTGCTGGGGCTAAAAATACCCCGAAACCTTAGCACATTCACAGTCCCCAGGAAGCCATCCAGCCATCAAAGACAGCATATTAATAGAGAAGGGTTGTGTCTTCAACAAAACAACATTTTTGACGCCAATTCCAAAACAGCCACCACCCCCCCCCCCCACACACACACACATACACATTCACTAAACTCCTCTTACACACTAAATCAAGTCTACCTATTTTTTGCTGAACCATTTAATTACAGTAAGTGTTACTCTATTGTCAAATGGGCGCAGTGGCTTTAATAAAACAACTGTATGTGCCAAAGCAGGAAACCATTAAAACACACAGATTAGACTCCCAGACTTGGGGTGGCCCCCCAAACCAATTAAGGAGGTATGATCAGGGAAGGATTTGACATAATGTTCATGTTCCCATAGAAAGGGGCACACTCTAATTGTAACCTTTAACACCAAGCTGCTCTGCTTCCTCCCTCACATGTCAGATAGAATGCAACACTATACTTATGGGGAGGAAATATTGTAGGAAGACAGCTGCATCGAATGACTACAGTATCTGCTCTAGCTTCCCTGTTGACTATTCCCATCCATGAATTCTCGGAATAAGAATTACAATTAATTATTATAAGAATAGTTCTGTTTATGCTATGTGTGAGCTGTTCCATTGAGAAAGTCAGAAACAAGACTTTACTGTTAATGAATTGTCACTGGGCATGAGTTGTCCATGCCGTAGTATTATAACTGGTTTTGAGTTGTTATGTATTCGCTCACTCAGAGTGGAGTGTCAGCCAACTCCAATGATATGCTATTACGGTAAGTCTGGATGTCTCAGGTATTGTGTCTTACCGTACTCTAGTCTTGGTTTTCTCCCAAAAACACACACGCTTGAACCACTTCTAAATGCACAACAACCACTTCTAAATTCACAGCAACATAGTTCACAATACACCCAACTTCACATACATTTGCAACATCCTCTCTAAATGAATGATTTATGGCCATCGGGGAAGCATTTGTTTTGAATCGTGTCTTCCGTCATAGCTGTACAGTTTGTGACAGACACGGGGGAAGTGCGGGCCTCCCAGGCTCATATACCACACATGCCAAGCAGATGAAACAACATGTTCTCCACCTGTGATGAGCTGTTCATTGTGTTACTCTTAGACTGTTAAGAGTGAGAAACAATAACATTCCTCCAACAGATCATCTTTCAGTCAGCTTTCCTATCATCTGTCTTTGCAGTAATTACCCCTATACATGTTAAACCAACATAAACCTATAACATAACATGGACAGGTGATCAGAAGGTCATGAGTTCGAATCCCACCAGGGGAACACCACCCATAGTGTGCCCTTGAGTAAGGCACTTAGTAACTTAGTTACACTAGGGAGACTGTCCCTGTAATCTCTAATTGTAAATCGCTTGGGATAAAAGCGCCCGCTGAATGGTAAAATGTAAATGTAACATAATCTTACAAAATTGTTAGCATTATGTACAATAAATTGAGTGTTTCTAAAAACAGGTTTGAAAGGTCATGGTTTTATTGGTATTTGGCCTTGTCTTGGGGCAATCCTATATGTGACACGTTCTAGTGTTTTGGTCCGCATAATCGGCAACCAGTCAAAATGTTCAGACTTTTCTTTTGAAACATGGAACTACGTTTCAACGTTGTTGAGAATCACAACACAAACTCGCTTATCAAGCCAAAATACTGCAACGCAATGGATTCGGTGAGTAATCCCCCACTGCTACCTAGTTAACTATAACACTACTTTACATTGTTAGCAGGCTCACAAAACAAGCTGAGACTAGACTATGTGTCATTGATTTTCAACAACACGGAGATGTATTCACATTTTTCGAAAGAAAAGTCCCATCAGAGTTACACCAGATCCCGCTATGTGGACCAAAGCATTAGAATGTGACACATAATATTGGGAACATACAGAGACAGGCACGCTTACTTTCAAGAAAAGCACAATTGGGGTGAAAAACTCTGACACTTGCACTGCTTTGAGCTGGTGACAGGCTAATCTACAGTATGAAGGTGTAAAGTTCCAGATTATACTGACATGGACACTGGGTTTTTTCCGATCTAGTTGAGTTTTCATGAAACTCAACCCTGACTGCCACTGCTGCCTCGTGGGAGTGGACACGTGTACTGCCAGTCACGCTCCCTGAGTGTGACCCCTTGGACCCCAGGCCCATTTATTAATTGTCATTCTATTAGCATTCCCCCAGCTCTGCCCCCCCAGGCCCACCCAGACCCCCATGCCCCCCAGGTCCTCCACGCCCCGTCCCTCAGCTGTTGTCTGTCTGTCCCCCAGACGTGGCCCTCTCAGGAGAGGGGTGGGGGTGGGGGGGGGGGGGGTAACAACCACACACACACACACCCAGGCCACACAAAGAGAGGCCTGCTCCCGTTTACTCACCCTTTTGCCCTCTTTGCCTACTGCCCCTGGCTGACCTGGCAACCCAGCCGATCCCTGTGGGGGAGGGGGGGGGGGGGGGGGGGGGGGGGAGAATCACAGTGAGATAGGGGCTAGATTCTTACAGGAGATGATTGGAAAAGTCATAATGAGTTTACTGTTTTCTGCTTGTAAAGTGGAAACAAATATTGATGCCACATGCTTTGATCAGACCAGTGGCTGAGCAGTGGGCTTACTTGCAGCATGAAAAGGGATAGAAAAGATCTGATTTCATTCAAGTGGAGTTCAATTGCTCATACCTTCTCCCCAGCAAGGCCAGCCGGACCCTATGGGTAACAAATGAAAATGTTAGAACAGACCAAATTGTCAACCATTACAGTACATACTATATACTTTTAAGTTGTCTTTTACAAAATACAATGACTGGGCCATTGTAAAGCATATCGTTACTTATTATTTATACTGTATGTAACAGATGAAGAAAAAGTGCACTTAATCAATAAAAGGATCAGGAGAAGGCTGTTTTATTTATGGCTTGTCATAACACATATACAGTTGTTTAAATACACGACAAACGTAATGTCGTATCTGATCTCGTACCTGATCTCCCTTGAGAGAGCGCAAACATTTACAGTTTCAATTTAATTTATGTTCATGTGTTCATATTCATTTATGTTCACTCCCAATGTTTTTTCATGTGTGTACAGTATGGGTTATTTAGCTACATCCAGCAGAGAGGGTTCCCTGTGAGAGACCTGTGTGAGGCGACAGGCTACACTGTCCCAGACTTCCTGGAGTTCACCAGTGGAGAGGAGCAGACAGAGTTGTCTGTCTGCAGGGCCACAGAAAGGACACAGGGACACCTCAGCTTTCAATTGCACATCAAATCAGTGGTGTCCCCTTTCAACTGGCATACTGCAGACCTTTCTTGGAAACAGCTGCAGAAATAGCCATTCATAACATGCGTTCAGAATGTGAAAGTCACAGGCCCCATGCCTAAAACGTTAGACAAAAATCAAATATTTAACAAGGGGGCTGACAACCCATTGGTATTTGTGGCAGCGGGTTGTAAACAAGAGTGACAGCTATGACCTGTGACTCCCTCTATAAAACATGTCTCAATCTCCAAAGTAGTGTTTTAGTGACAAAACGAATGTGTGATGTATGTCATGTGCTTATAAAAGGAACGCTTTAACCTTCACCTTATCCACTACTGCAGTAGTGCGCAACCAATACTAATAATACCTAACCGTAGCCTCTGCCTTCTATCACTGAAATGTCTATAGCTCTGTGAAACACATGGGAACACATAGAACGTGTTGGCACTAGTTAGAATGGGATGTCCGGATTTTGTTTGTCCATACGAATGTTAAAATTAGCAGGAGTAAATAGCTCTTCGGTGGTGACACACTGATCAGGTTTAGTGAGTATTCTGGTGACATAAAGGGGGCAGGCTAGTAGCTGTGTGACACAGTATAGCATCCATCTCTATCTATCGCTCCAATGGGGATGAGAGCTGACAGGCTGATCCCCTCATGATGTGCTGCTAATTAGCTCACCACCCGCAGTATACTTTTAATCTCCACCACCCAACAACTCCCTCGATACAATGAATGTGTGAGTGTGTGTGTGTGTGTGTGTGTGTGTGTGTGTGTGTGTGTGCGCGTGTGTGTGTGCATGTGTACAAATGCATCTATGGGAGTTTCTAGGCTATGCTCCTTCTCCCCTGGGCGCATGTTAACAGGACTACAGACTACAGGCTACAGGCTGCAGCCAGCCCAATTAAAAGAAGAGTATGCATTAAGCATGGTGTAGTAGTCCCACCCGGGTTTCAGTAAACGCTAAAGCTCTTCTGGGAGGGAGGGAGGGAAGGATGGAAACCAAAGCAGCCCCATCTCATGAGAGCACCGCTGCTGCTCTGTGACTCACACATGTAGGTCCATCAGGCTGCTACCTGTCACCCCTCTCCCCCTCCACCCCCCCCCCCCCCACCCAACCCCCCCCCAACCCCGCAGACCTAGCTACTCGGCTCTGCCTGTCTGATTTTTACTATCCCTATCCCTAGGAGTTGGGCTGCACATTACTCCACAAGACACTAGCACTGTCTTGCCTCTCCTTGCTCAGCCTCCCAGACAGCCCAGAGATGATGGTAATGTGACAGTGAGACTGTTCATCTGTGTGCCTCGCCCCCTTCCTGTGTGAGACAGATGTTTCACACAGCCTGGGCATGGTTTAACTGCCTAACAGGATCCACACCTAAGGCACCCATAAAGGTACAGCTACCTCCTGTGCCATTTTGGTTTAAGTGATATTTAAGAAAGTGCTTGTTTAGCCTATTTTAGTTTACCCACACACATAAACATATCTAAGGTTGATTTTCAGTTGGAATGTATAGTATATGAAATGTGTCTGTATTTATACATTTATGCAGACATATATGAAATGCTGTATACTTACAGAGAGGCCTGGAGGACCTTCTCCCTGTGTAAGAGAAATTAACACTTTTAACGTCCATTTCATTATTAATTCATCATGTATTGATTGAACATATGGATTTTTTGCAGGACACAGGTATGTGACCTCCACAATACAATGTTTAGCATTGGGGTTAGGGTTATATGCTAATTATGTATTTAGTTTATTTATTAGCATAAAGAATAGAGACTCATACTCTTACACACACACACACACACACACACACACACACACACACACACACACACACACACACACACACACACACACACACACACACAAACTCTTATACACACACACTCTTACATACACAAACCGACAAACCTATTGCTATACAAAGCAAATGTTCAGGCTTCTAGAGGAATGGGGACTTATGCATGCTGAAATGTAAAGGTCACTAAAAATAAAAATCACCCAGCATTACTGTCCATCCCACTCGTTAAGCTCAGCCCTAGTAAAATGTCAATATTTGTGTCCCGAAATGAAGCCTGTCAGATGACTCCCTCTCGGACGAGAGACAGGTGGGCTGATGTTATAACATCTGACAGGCCTTCATAAGCATAGGCCTACAACATCATGTATACGCTAGACAGTGGACAAAGGACATGTCAAACATGCATGATAAAGGACATGCATGATAGCAGTGTTTGGTTAATGTGACATGCTAGTTAATGGTGAAGCTTGGTACTGTATAGGGAAGAGAGTAGTTGTCCAACAGCGCTTAAGTCAATGTTAACAAAGGTTCTCAAGCTCTAGCTTCTCTTCTTTGTGTTGTCTATTCTTATAGAGCAAGCATAAGCATAGTTTATGTCTTTTCACCTAATTAAAAGCATTAGATTTGTTAGCCAAAGTAACTTTTGTAACATTGTCTCTGAAGTCTGACCTAATTTGCCGTAAATTAAGAAGCTGAAATATGCAGATGTAATCATAGCAACAATAACACACAGATGCTGAAAAAAAATACAGTTATGTATGAACAGTATCAAATGTGGTTCCATACAGTACTGTAGGTTCATATAGGTACTGAATTACTGATACTGTTCAAATGTAGAACAAAGTGTTATGCGATCATTTACAAAATGTTGCCTTCTCACGCTGACCTTCCTTTTAGTTTAATGTTAGTATCTGAAGTCAGGAAGAAGAGAGACATCATACAGTGAACCATGCTGACTTGAGAGATTTGTGAACCGTAGGACTTTTTGCTGACATTACCCAATTATTTAATACGGATAAAAGCTAAAATAGATGATTTATGTAATCCATGGTCTTTTTTGTCGTCCCCTTGGGTGTCACAGCTAAAATATGTCTGTTGTGGGATTTTCTGGGGCTCATTACTTTCTGTCTCTCAAAACTAATCTACCTCCCTCTGTCTGTTTCAATACAAACAAATGCTCACTTCAATCACTCCCTGTCTGTGAAAATGGGATGAAATAGCCTGTAATTCTCTGTTCTGAGAAACACAGACCTCATTATAACTTCAAGGCTGAGAGACACCTACAATTATGCACAATCACAGAGTTCCACCAAAAGACAACAACAAAAAAGCCCAAGAAAGACAGCCAATATGGCCACTAATTAGAGGCAAACATGTTCACCTCTTACATGGCAAATGATCCTACTGTGCTATGAAAGAGGAAAAAACGTGCACAAGGAAATATTTTCCATATATTTCAATTACAATAGGAAAGAATCTAATTGAAATTCATTTTTTATGAACCCGCTATAAAAGGGGGTTGATGGAACAAGTTTTCAAACTCCTCTGAAGTACAGCAAAGTCTTCAGTGTTTCTGGATTTTAAATCCCAGGCTAATAGAAACAGTCTAGACTTAGGGTACATTCAGCTTATTTCAACTCTTTAAAGATCTAAATCCTTATATGTTTTTACATCACAGGACCTGCTGTGAGTCCATGCAGACGTTTCTCTTTTAGTTGACTCTTTTCTCACAGTGAGAATCTTTTCCATGGTGTTATATGGAAAAACCTTTCATCAAATCCAGATACATTCTTGTTTACGCGGAACACGTTCTCGTTCCAAAGTCTAATATAAGAGAACATTCTTGTTTATGCGGAACATGTTCTCATTCCAGAGTCTAATATAAGAGAACACTTGGACAGGCGTCCAGCATGGCAGGAGGTTTTTGTGGGGTGTGTCTGTTACAAATATCACCCATCTTCATAAACATATTAATCATCTGCAAATAGCAGGTCAACACATGGCCTTTGATTGAAAATAAATTGGACAGCAAAGGGACGTCCACTGGACAGCAGATAAGGTCTACAGCTAGGGAGGCATGGGAGCAGTTACCTTCCAATTTAGTTAGCCTTGTTTGATGGAACATGCAGAGGAGCCACACAAACTGATTTGTTGTAAAAGTAGAGTTGTAACATTTGAGCATCAGGCATACAGCCCAATGTTCTCTCTCCATGTACAATTTGACATTTATTACCACATAGATAGATCATGCATTGCCACTCACCTGATCCCCCTTGGAGCCAATTGGGCCTGCAGTCCCTGGGTCACCTTTCAAACCCTTGAAACACATAGACAGAGTCAAGCAGAGTTTCTCTTCAATTCACATTACGGCACATGGCACATTCACATGGCAAAATCGGAATTGCGTACATCGCTTGCATCAGACACCTTTCACTACCACTGCAGGTGGCCATTTTGGACTGGACAGGAGATGGTGTCAATAGATAGGCCCTCTAAATCATGCAACAATATTATTTTGTGACAGACACACAATTATCAGATTAATCTGCCTCCCCCTGCCAATCCCTCAAACCCACACACCCACACACCCACACACACACACACACACACACACACACACACACACACACACACACACACACACACACGGTGGTGACCAGGATCCGGGTTGTCATCGCCTTTTGTATGAGGGATGGCGGCTAGGGGGTGTGATTGGATGAAGAAAGCTTGGAGCAAAGTCAGGCTTCTGGGTGGTGAAATGTGAAAGAGGAGGGACAGCTGAGATAAAAGCCTGTGAATAAATGGCCACACCGCTGATGAACTGAAGGAGCTCTGACACATATCGACAGGCTAAATTTACAGCAAGCCTTCTTAGGTGTGACACATTTGGGCCAGCAGCACCAACTCTTAGAAATAAGGTAGGGGTGGGTATACAGGAGAAGAGTGGGTGGCACAGTCTGTGAAATTGCTCAAAATATGTCATTTTTCTTAGTTAAGTGTGAGAGTGAAAAGGATAATAATACTTAATTATATCGTCTGAAGATGATTACCTCCGCTATATCACCTCAGTACTGTCCAAGAGATGTGACTAATTCACTCCTATGGAAAAACAGCTCCTCTGAAAACACTGTACTGGCCATTTCAAAGGGGTGACTAATTAGGAAGTCCTATTTCTCTAGATAGATATGTATGATTCGTTCTTTTTTTTCTTTGTTTACACAGTGGTGGTGCTCTATCATGCAGTTTAAATGCTATTGAATTTGAAATACATTTTTCATGAAAAATACTACTACTACTACTTCTACTACTACTACTACTACTACTACTACTACTACTACTACTACTACTACTACTACTGCTGCTACTGCTACTGTGTTTCTGATTTGAATTAAGTTGGTTTTAGATCTCTGTACTGTATGGCTTAAGTGTCATTGAAGTAAAAAGTAAATGAATAAATAATGAGCACAATCTCAGTTCAATTGAACGCACAGTTAAAGAGCTTAGACGTTTGACGAATATCCATTCTGAAAATAACTTTCCCATGATTGCCTAGACATAGTATAAGGACCTGTGCAATGATACTGTGTGGCAGTGTCATAGAGAACACTGGTTCAAGAATGTACACTGTATACCTTACTTGGCATAGGTAAGGATGCAAATGTGTGGTTAGACTGAATTCTTTATTCATATGGAAAATGTCATGTCTGTGGTACTGTACTATTGCATCTTTCCCTAGACATTACAAACCAAGCTGCTTTGTGATTTAATCCAATGATTGATTATCCCAGAAACGTGTGACCCTACTTGACAGTTTAGTCAAGTTTAATCACACAACAAAATGGTACAATAAAACAAAAGTTTTCTGATTTTCTATTACTGCATTATAACCTGGGATAATTCTACAGAAATGACTGCTGTCGTCAATATGATATTCACTCACAGGCAATTCTAGTCCCTAGATATGCCTCTTGCTATTGCAGATATTAGACATTTAGGGTATCCAAAAGTAGTTGACAGGTGTTTCTGGTTAGTTAGGCAAACAAATGCATTGGATGGCGCTACGTATTATATACAGTTATGCTATGCATTGGATGGCGTGCATTGCATTGGATAGCATAACTGTATATAATAAGTAGCGCCATCCAATGCATTTGGTTGCCTGACTAACCAGAAACACCTGTCAACTACTTTTGGATACCCTAAATGTCTAATATCTGCACTAGCAGTAAGTACATCCAGTACAGTAAAAAATGACCCCAAACCTACTAGAGCTAGCACTGCATCGGGAGTTTTTCTGGCCAAATCAGTCTTCAGATTTAAATCCAATTTAACATGCATTTCATTTCCTGATGATAAGATTAATTATTTGATTTCAATCCAAACTTTTGGAGTGTAGCGCTGAAAGAAGAAAAATGCTTCCCCGTCCCATTACTTAAGCAGGGCATATATATATATATATATATTTATTTATATATATATATTCTTATAATGAACATTGACTGCTTGCATGAATAAGAAGTAGTAGGTCGATATAAACACAAGAGTGCATTTTTTCATGGTTGACTGCTTCATTTGTTAATGTTCCTGGTAGAGGAACGTTCCCTAGCTGTGGGTCGATATTTACGATGCAGTTCATATCAATGATAAACTGATATGGCCGACTAGGCTTATAGTTATGCTAGAGAAGATGGGAACACTTGAACATGTGTTGACCGTATGCAAATTAGGATTTAAACATCCAACATAGTAAATCAAGGGATTGTACTAATCTCAGAACTGACTATAAGATATACTATCTAGAATGTCTCCCCTGATTCATGACATGTTTTACATTTATTTATTTGTATATGTTTTAGGGCATTTCTGTTTTTATTGGGATATGAGACAGTAAAGATTGACAGGAAGGATGGGTGAGGGATGACATGCAGGATAGGTCAATGGCTGGAATCTAACCAGTGACCCGATGATTACATGGTATGCACCTTAGTGAGCTACGCCACCCAGACGTCTCAATTCAAGACAATCATTTGATTTCAAGCTAACATAATCCTACAGTAAACAGGAAAGGTTCAGAAACAGAACATTGACAGAACATTTCTCTTTCTCTGTTTGTCTGTGGACCTCCAGCAGCAGTAGCAGCATCAGAGAGCAGTGCATCTGAAACTCGAAATTCCACTGCTGATTAAGTGGTCTCTGTGTAATTCAGCTACAGTAGAGAGCCTGACCCAGCTTACGGCCTGACGGGTGTGATAAGGAGACAATGCTGAGGTTAGGGTGGGGGCAACTTCTTTTAAATGATGTATGTTGTTGATCTTCAGAAAAAGGTCCCCTCGTTGCTGTTGGCAGCTTCTAATGACCTCTTTAGGGAGTGAGCGGACTTTTTTACTTCACTGTCCTGTCACCTCCCTGAGAGCAGCCAAGTTAAGATGCCGCACCTCTGCCTCTTGCTCAGGGACTGAGCTCCAGCCCACAGGCCCAGCCATACACGCTGACATGGATGGAGAGGGTGGGAGGAGGGGGGTTGGGGGGGTCGTCTTGGTACATCGTTAGCCTCTGCTCAGAGCTCTGGGCATTGCAGCAGGAATGGGAGGAGGTTGGGGGGTGTTTCTGAGGCTGACTCTCCTGCAGAACAGGGTCAGAACACTGTGGGGAGCTGTGTACTCTCGCCTGCTAATTACACACGCCACTGTGCCTCCTCACTCCTACAGCGACGAGACCACAACACAATCTGGCGTCTCCCCCAGTACAACACTACAGCAAGCGGATAAACAGAGCGAGAGAAGTAGGGATGTGTAAATGCAGCCTAATTATGTTTACGTACAGTATGCCTTTCTCTAACTAGAGTAGCTGCCGGTCACAGCCCCTCGCCTGACAAAATTAAATGCAGAGAGGAAAGAAATATTGTGTATATACTGTATGGCAAAGACACTATTTGCTATGAATCATACAGTTATAGTAAAGGTTTGTATTTTGTATTTATGTGGTGGGAACTGTTGATATGCTGAATGGCAGGCCTTCAAAGCTCCTTGGAACAAGATCCCGTGGAGTAACAGAGATATCTTGAGTGCCGGCCTACAAATGCCAGGGAGGTTACAGCAGGAAATGCTTTTTGTGACTTTCCATTTGCTCAGCGATTCACTGCCATGCCTGTTGTAAGACGCAAGTGTGATCACAGTGACAAAACATCTGAATTGACACCTGATCACTGTCAATCAACTGTAATTATCAGTAATAGAGTATACCTGAATGGAGGGGCTCCTTTTAAAACTCCCACACATAGAAAATACCACATTGCATGGGGCTGTCATTGTTTTTTCTTAGAACCCAGACACTTTTTCATGACACCTTACTCTACGACTGTACAACGTGTCACCATGTGTAACTTGTATTACCTTCAGGATAACATGCTGGAGACTCCCACAGTCCCATAAGTCTTGTATCAGAAAAGTGATACTAGCTCACATGCTCATACATAGAATTCTGTGTTCTCAGGTGTCTAGTTCAGCCTTAAATATAACATACTTGCTTTAAATAAAAAACGATGACCTAATATTAGACAGGACATGGAGGGGGCAGGTGAAGAATGTTCTTAAAACTAAATAGGCCAACCTAAATTAACATACATATTAATTCACAGCCTGGTTATGTGTATGTAATCAACAACACATTGAAATAAACAGTGAAGGATCAAAGATAGCACCTTACCATTAGTCCAGGTATTCCCCCAGGACCAGGCTCTCCAGTTGCTCCCTTTTCACCCTGAGATGAGAGTAATACAAAGGAAAGTCTTGCGGAAAAACACTAGAAAATGTTGTATAACATTGCTTACAGCGTACAATATCGTCCTTACTGCAATGCTAAAATTGCCTTACATGAACCAGAGCTGCTGCCAAATCCATCGCAGGCTGGAATTTATCCAGTTCAGATAATTATTTGAAATTCAGTTAGTGAATCAAAGAAAATCCAGAATGATATTTAATTCATTAATTGAACTAATGTCCTGAATTGATTAAAGTTGAAATGGAACAGACTGTGACTGTGATGGGAACCCCATGCTGACAAGACACTATGATATGCCAAGACACCATGCAAATCTCTGGCAATCACATTGCCAGCACACAGAGCACGATCCACCGTTAGACTCCGCAACGTGGATTTAGTCATTTTCTCCCCGAAATAGCCTTGCAAGAACCAGGGGCGACAACAGATTCAGGGCCAATCAATAAAAGATGACAGTCAACGTTATCTAGAATGTTACTCTTCTTCTCCTGGTTGAGGACCTTGAATGACAGTGGTCTGATTCCCTCAAGACATGTTCCAGATACCACCAATGGTCTCATAAAAGTGTCTGTCACTGGAATGCAATCAGTGATGCAGTCACCTGCCAAGCTCTCACACTGGAGACATTGGTCATGAGCATCACTGTGACAAATGACTGGTTCCGATGTAATCATATCTAGACACACCTCTATCCCCAAATCCACTCCTATAATCCATATCAATAACGATGAGACCTGGGAGTACTGCATCCGTTATTCTTCACTGTTCTCAGGCTGTAGCAAAGAAAGGTTGCCATTAGTGTTCTAGTTTTTCTAAAGATCCATTATACACAGTAAGTTAAATGAAATCCATTAATGCTCTCCCTCATGTGATATTCAACACTAGCTCTGCTGTACCGTAAACTCACTCTGTATACACAGATGTTTACAAAATGGATAAGGAGAACATCATTCATAGAAATGTCAATCTCAATTAAAGTCACCAGCCACTTCAACAATGGTTGTTGAGTGGTTTCTGTTTCTCTGTTTGTCTGTGGACCTCCAGCAGCAGTAGCAGCATCAGAGAGCAGTGTATCTCCATGGCCTGTGCCAGAAAGATAGATTTTCCTGGCAGTCATTGGCCTAACCAGAGGAAATGCTGATGAAAAAGGGCTCTTTCATTAAGCCATTTTAAACTGTCCATCTGCTCAGACGCTGGCTTTTTTGAAATACGCAATAATGAACAAACAAATACGCATTTGCAGCATAATTCAGCCTTTGGAGTGTTTCACAGTGAACCATCCATGACAGTTAGTATGTTGCCTGATAGTACCGTAGGCTCAAAGGCTTTTCGAGAGAGGCTTTATGATATATCTTATGATAGCAATCACAACATGGCCTTCACACAACACTATTTTAATTCAGTTTCAATCTGAGACAGATCAATCCACCTTCAAGATTGCCTTTTCAGCAAATAATAAAACGACACAATGTCTGTGTCTGTAGTGTCATGGTTGCATGTAAAAAAAAACTGATAGTGTGCGCTATTGTGTTTGGCTTGAGATGACAAAGAACAGAACCTCAGGCTATGAAATGATTGAGGTCTTTCAGGAACACAAGACATATGCTACATATTAATTTGATCCACTGCAAAGGGATTTCGCATGCTCGGATACCCTTGGATTAAAATGACAACCACTGGATGCAACTATCTCACTCACATTTAGCCTAAGGGCATCACATATGCCTACGATATACTTTTTTAAAAAACCTCTAACCATCGATTCCCTTGCAAAACCAGATTCCCATGATGCAATATGTGATAGGGGATGTTTGTATGTATAGGTGCAGGTCCTAACCACTACGGTACGTACCATCTCAGCATCAGTTCCCTTTGGACCTTCTGATCCAGGTTCCCCCTGCAATCACAAGGTTGAAAAATGAAACGCTGAAATGAAATGAAATTGGGCGCAGCTCTGAACGTGCCTTCGTTTTCAGACAAACGGACTGAACCTTTATCAAATCAAATCAAATCAAATTTTATTTGTATAGCGCATTTCTTACAAGATGCAACTCAATGCGCTTCACACAATGAACATTTTCAGTCAATCAGTTAATCAATCAATCAATACTGACAGAGCCGCGAGCAGGCAAAAGTAAAAACCTGTACACTATGTAGCCAGGAAAATTCCCTTGCAGCCCTCTACACATAGAGCGACTACTAGCCAGTTTGCCTACCAGCACCCAGCGGTGGGCCCCCACACCCCCCCCCCCGGGGAGCCCCCGCCGCCCCACACACCCAGCCCGCCCCACCACCAGCACAGTTAGTGTGTAACCCCAAACCTAATTCTAAATCACTTGTATAGAAAATCGAAACAATTTCAGACACCGTTAGGGGTAGAGTGCTGCCAAAGACTTAAAGGTTCCAGACTGACTTCTTCAAGAAATCAACAAACTCAAATTATTTTATATGTGTTCATGATCTTCACTTGCCCCATTTGAAAACGAATGGGAGACTGGATCCTTTGTCAATCCTTCCTAGCCCTGCAATAAACCTTCCTTCCTAGCCATCATGCATTATACAGCTGAGAGGTTGTATGAGGAGAGGATGTAGCCTAGTGCTCGGGAGTTACAGCGCAGCACTGTATACGTCCTGCCTCTATAGCTCACACAGAGCTCATCTGGATTGAGCGTCGCAATGAACACTTGCACTACACTTCCGCAGTGACACAACATGTCAGGGACCAAGCTATCCCCCCACCCACCCACCCACACCCACCTACTTATTATTGGCCACATTTTACTATGGCACCTGGTTTAACCCAATCACTCCAAGAGTAAACCCATCAAACGATTATGAAGTCAGCTTTGTGCTCCATTAAACACCATGTATTTCACTGATAGATCACAAACAAGCCACCACCCCCCATCCAAACACTAGAAACATCCCAGTTGGTTTAGTGGCCCAGTTGTTTGCAAAATAACAGCATCCTCATACACACACTCATACACACACTCATACACACACTCATACACTGTGCAAAAAAACGTAGTTTATTGCTGACTTTCGGTCATAGACCTTCTTCAGGCATAAAGCAGACAAGTGAATGCAGTGGGTTTTAAGGGTTCAAACAACATCACTTGATTTAGCCAATGCACAACACCTGTGTCAAAAATGTCACTTAGTGATTAAGCATCAAGGGAATTGTAGTCTTAGATTTAGTGGCCCAGTTGTTAAAATCATTACAGTAATATGGCATCTACAGTCTCCTGAAGTCAACAGGCTGATAGGGCCCGAGCATCAAGCTCTATTCAGGGATGCAAGGGCAGCCTTTTTATTAGTCTTTAAAATATTGTTGAGGGGTGTGGTGGTAGCTATGGTTATGCTTTTCCATAAACAGCGGGTGATGCGATGAAAGTTAGCTACGGCAATTCATCGAGTGAGACACTCCAAATGTACCTAAGAATAATATAGAATATATTTAGAAATGGGCTTTTGAAGCTACATGCACGGAACATACATACAACAAACAGAATGAATAAGATGTGTATGATCACAATATAATTAGATTAGTGTAGTGGGACAATCCTGGACGACTCACCTTCTGTCCAGGAGTACCATCCAGTCCAGGGAAGCCTGAGGTACCGTGGTCCCCCTGGGGAAAAATAGAATAACTAGAATAATCCACTCAAAAGAATACTCACAAGCAGACAGGCAGGCGGGCGGGCGCGCACACTCACACACACACACACACACACACACACACACACACACACACAAACACACTATAAGCCCTGCAGTTGCTGCTAAGTATGGCCTAAAGACGCCTCTAAAATAGGAATACGGCACTGGCGGGGTAATTCAGTCGAGATGGAAACACTACAATGGGCACACCACCATCAATCTCAATATTAATGTTATGGCAACCAATATAGACTTTGCATGTGTAGTGTTGTGGAACGCTGTACAGTGTACAGCTTTAGCCGAATGCTGAACCTCATCAAGGAGAGCAAATGTGGGGTGGGCTGCGCCATTTAAGTGTTATGTCATTAAACTGTATCGAGTTTCACGGACTAATATGTCTCTGCTCAGCGAGCTTAACATCCTCTATGGAAATATGTCCAGGATTAACACTTCCTCCACATGCAGTAATGAATATATTTATTGGTGAAGTGTGACTTGCAAACAATCTTTCATCTGTTGTTGAGAAAATCCCCTGGATAGGAGTAGAAATATTGTGTCTGATTTAGCGTGTGGACCCTTCTCTTCTCCTCAGAGGTAAACCTAATGGATGCCATCTTCTAAGATCATCGATTTTTACCCCTGGCGACAATGCAATCATCCCACTTTGCCCTTGTCTTTAGCAGGATACACTCACATTCACTCATGCTTCATAAATGTAGACATTTTGCACAGGGTGTGAATTCAAATGAACTAAAACTCTTTTATTTTGTCTGTGTGTCTACTATAGTTAATGTGATGAAAGTATTTTCCAGTGAGCAGAACTCACTCAATGTTCTGAAGTTTCTCTACTCTTGTAAGGAGTGAGGACCCTCGAAGTGGATTTAGGGGCACTGATGCTTCAAAGTACTAGCTGACAGGGCACTTGTTCAATGAGATTGAGCCATGGTCAAACAGTTAAAGGAGATATATACTTCCATAGTAATCGTACCTTCTGGCCCGAGTTTCCTGGGATCCCGTCCTCACCAGTCTCACCCTGAAAAAACACATTGGTCTGTTAGTGAATGGTCTGTCATTGATACATTAGTCAGTGGTTAGTGAATGGTCTGTCATTGATACATTAGTCAGTGCTTAGTGAATGGTCTGTCATTGATACATTAGTCAGTGGTTAGTGAATGGTCTGTCATTGATACATTAGTCAGTGGTTAGTGAATGGTCTGTCATTGACACATTATTCAGTGGTTAGTGAATGGTCTGTCATTGATACATTAGTCAGTGGTTAGTGAATGGTCTGTCATTGATACATTAGTCAGTGCTTAGTGAATGGTCTGTCATTGATACATTAGTCAGTGCTTAGTGAATGGTCTGTCATTGATACATTAGTCAGTGGTTAGTGAATGGTCTGTCATTGATACATTAGTCAGTGGTTAGTGAATGGTCTGTCATTGACACATTAGTCAGTGGTTGGTGAATGGTCTGTCATTGATACATTAGTCAGTGCTTAGTGAATGGTCTGTCATTGATACATTAGTCAGTGGTTAGTGAATGGTCTGTCATTGATACATTAGTCAGTGGTTAGTGAATGGTCTGTCATTGACACATTAGTCAGTGCTTAGTGAATGGTCTGTCATTGACACATTAGTCAGTGGTTAGTGAATGGTCTGTCATTGATACATTAGTCAGTGCTTAGTGAATGATCTGTCATTGATACATTAGTCAGTGGCTTTAAGGTGGCCTGTTCACTGAGCAGACACCCATCCTGCTCTTACAGCTGTTCCTGGCTACTTTTTAACACAGTAGCCCAGCAGCTGCAGTGGTGGATAATATTACCCGATAATTGGAAGGCTACATGTCCAAGATATGTAGTATCCTTGTTTGACGAGCTTGACAGTATTAGGGCCTTGTTCAGCGAGGGGAAACAACATGCTGCTGCTACTTAGCGTTTGAGTGCACACAATGGGCATGCTCAGATTCCACAGCCTGTCTGGTACCTTGCAGAGCCTTTTTCTGTTTTTAAGAACAAGCTCAAATTGGCATCAAAACAGAATTAAAAAGAAACTAGCTCAACAACAGGGTAAGTAATGGCATCAGACCTTAGACAAAAATATCAGACAAAAACGAACAAACTTACACGGCATGTCATGTCACACCTGACAGCAATTAGCTAATTACAGGACTTCCTGCAAGACAGTATATTGATGAACTAATAAGGCGTATTTATTCCAGATCACACTCATGTTCCTTATATTACTGTTATTACCATTTCAATGACAGAGAGTTGTTATAATGAACGTTAGATAAGATGTGCTGCCACTGATGTATCAGCCCATTGATCTACAGAGCCATGATTCTTTAGTGCTATTCATGAAGTATAGGACCAACCCTCCCTAAACCAAGTGTCATCAAAAGTTAACTGTAAACTGTCCTGAATGAGATTGTTGAAATGATCCACTTTGGAGGTGCATTGGGAGTAAATTGAATTAGACAGAAAATGCAAGTAGACAGGGCAGAGGAAATCTGTAATGGCAAAAAAAAAAAAACTAATTATGGGTATTGTGAAAAAAGATATAGATTTTTTTTGTTACCTCCTAGATTCAACTACATCCAGGAGCTATAAGTCAGCTAATACTGAGGTTTATGTGCAAGGCTGTAGAAAATGAATTTCCTTTCAAGTAATCTGCATTCTTATAACCCACTACTTATCTGTTTAATTTCCTGAAGGACCCCCGGATTAATCACATCTGTTTAATCCCTGCGTTCTGAATTAGGATCCTCCGTGCAACTCTGACTGTTGGGTAATACTGTCTCTAGAAGTAACACAGCCATAGTAATCCCCCACTTTCTCCAAAAGCTTCCCATGTAGGTCATAACAATTAACCCAGAGTACTCATTATGGCTGAGTATAAATGCTCCAAACTGCATAGAACCATTTATGTTAATTTCCACAAAGGTACCGGTATGCCAAATTGTCTTTATTATTCATTCACTTTCATACCACACATCTTACCCTTAAAGCAATGCTATACACCTGACAGAGCCTATTGTAGTTTAATAGCCATTCTTAGCAAAGGAAGTCCCAAAGGGATTTAAACATGAGAGTGAATTAAATATGCATTTATTGAAGTCTAGAGCTGCCATAATTTAGTGCCACTTTCTTGTACAATCCTATCAAGATGGGGGAAAAGGAAATACACCTTTGAACGAGAGCATGGCATGTGTTTGATATACAGTTGGCTTACATTCCTGTTATTTTAATGCCTTTCTTGCGAGAAGAGAGATTCTTGCCAAAGAGAATGTCTTTATCCATGTTTTCCTGCTTCTAAGAAATATAGGTCAGCATGCTCTTTCAAATACTAAGAATGGGCATCAAAGTTTTATAAAAGTTAAGAGACAACAAAGACTTACAAAGAAGTGCAAATCATGAACACACATTGTACAAGTAAATATTGAGTTATCAGATTATATTTTTTCTGTCTGATATTTTTATCCAAAACTGCCCTAACCGTGGCCTCAGAATCACAAGGCCATAGCCTGCTCTTTGTTTGTTTCTCCTCCACTAGATCTTGAACACGTCTATCACCACTGTCAATACTCTCTCAGACAGTAAATATTGTTAATAGATGTGCACAATTATGCATGCAGAGGGCCAAATTATGTTAATTGGGCTGTGAAGTGTGTTATAATTGGTCCTTAAAATGATCTCTAATGGACTTAACTCTCATGTTGTTGTCGCAGGGAGTAGGGGTGGGGGGGGACTGTTGATTAATGAGCTACTCCTTCTTGACATGACAGCAGTCAGAGGGTAAGAATGCACAGGACAATGTTACAGTTCACAAAGGGGGGGTCGGTGTGTATTACAAGTACTATGACAACCTTTTGCCCTGTAATCCTTGTGCAAATTCTGATTTAATTCTCTGCTGAGCACTGAACTTAAACCCGCCAATACCCCTGGGGAGCCTGGACTTATTCTGGGATGTCAAACATTCCTATTGTGAATTCACAAACATTACTAGTGGGCCACAGAATAATGTCCTCAATTTTACTTTGTTGATTTTAATGTTTTGATATGTGGTTTTAAACTGTCTTGTAAGGTGTCCTTGAGAGCCTTGAAAGGCGCCCATAAATAAAATGTATTATTATTAATAATGCAAACTACAATTAATCTTAACCCTAACCCTCATTAAACCATCTTCATAGTGCATATAGTACATACCGGTAGATAGATTATAGACTATACACAATACTGAAGTTACATGCCAATACACTGTAGGTTGTCTGCTTACCAATACAACACAATAATGATTTAAACTGAACATAATGCTTTTGTCTACTGTAACAGCCTTAAAAAGGAACACCATTGGATTTAGCAGGAATTATATCCAATTAGCACTGCTCGAACAAGGGGCAGACAAATTGATTCCATTCGCTTTCATGTTATATTTTAAACCTCTAATCTAATTCCAGGTCTTCACATTCAACAACTGTCCAATCACTGGCCTGAATATCGAAGTTGAGGAAGTCTGTTTTCTAGCTGTCTGCACTGGCAGGGGTAAATTAACTATTAGATTAACTAGATTAAATTGATGATTAGAAGGGTTTGCCCCTGAACAAACATTCTCATACTCTAAACACCAGGTAGTATACAGGTGGGATGATGATGATGGTTATGGTTATGATGATGAAGATTATGATGAAAAGTCAGGCTTCAGTTTCATAAGTGCAAAGGGCCAATTTCTCCTTTTGAGCATTTTATAGGATTATAAAAATGGATTAATGGACTGCTGTTATGGCTCGGAATGGATTAATAAATTAAGGTGTTTTCTTTAGCGCTTGTGACTATAACAACAAGCTCACTGCCACCTATACGCCAGCAACATACTAAGTATGTGGACAGCTACAGAAATAAACCAATTCCCAATTCCTATTGGTTGGCCATACAGGTATAATGATTTAATGCCTAGATGTAGCTGTTTCAGCTTCACAGAATTCCTGAGCTGTTTTCCCAAGAACAAAACAAAAATGCAACAGTAGCCCTGAGAAATGTTTTCATTTCAAGACCCTCACCATGGTAATTAGGCCATTGACCTCAAAGGCCATCTGGTCTTAATAGGCGTATCACCACCTGTTCATCCTAATGAATTCCACTCATTCCCAAACCAGTGGCTGTTCACCCACAATGAGGCAACCCAAGAAATATTCAGCTGTAACACACCAATTCTGTCTATAGTGTGTTCTGCACCCAGACATTGTAGCTAGCAGCACAAATAAGTACAATACCAATGTGCATCAACCTTTATCTGTCACTTATGTTACCGATACAGTATAGGTATTTGATGGTAAAATCCCCAACGTCTAACCTTGTCTCCTCCATCCCCCTTTTGTCCAGGAAGTCCTGCCAAACCCGGTAGACCTGGATCCCCCTACACAGAGAAGAAAAAAAAAATGTTCAAAAACAAAACCATATAATTTAGCTCATGATCAAATTGATTCATGTTGTAATCCACACATTACTTTCCCGGACAGATGAAAGTCAGCAAGACATCCCTGCTTCAATAGAAATTATTGAAGTGCATGTCTCCCACCAAGCACCCTCTTAAGTGTACCAAATTACTGCTAATAAGCTTTTATTCCTGCCTTTGGTTGGTGTCCAAGGAAACTCATTGGCCTAAATGTGCTTTAATTTGCTATTTATCTGCTGTGGAGCTTTGGTGGGTGATGGATTTAGAGTAGTACACTACCGGTTTCATTAAAACGCACAGCGCACTCCCTCCCATTAGAGCCTAATTGCTGTGGACTGATTGTACCTTCTCGGCTGAACACTGACATCTGTCACTGGGCTGCTGGGCCGGCTGGGAGAGCATCCGGGGGAGCTGGGCTGTGACCAGGGGAGGGGGAGTCCCATCAGAGCCCACCTTCGGCTTACACTGGATCAATACACCCATTTCATGAATTAGACACATTCTCTCTTACGCGCTGACTGATAAAAGTTGATACAGAATGTACATGTAATTCGGGAATAATGTGAAATGTAATAACGGTGTGTGTGTGTGTGCCATTATTGTAATCATAATCAGTTCATGTTTGACCAGATGAACTGTTTTAGTGGAATGCAACTTGGAGGCTGTCCCAGGAGAGGGACAGAAGAGGACAATTCCTACTCAAGGTTGTGAATTCCGATACGCCATTTTCTACAACATCCACACAATCAGAGTAACTAAACACTGAGATGATATGGATATGAACACATAACTGTCAGAGGTCAAAGGTGACCTCTCTCCTTAAATACTGTACACTACTCCTCCATTGATCAGAAGGAATGTGAGATGATAGAGCATCCCCCTCTACTGTATGTCTGTGTATATCTTAGGATGGATGGAGAAAAAAAACAGGATACAGAACAAAAGTCTTTAAAAACCACAATCTGTCCCTCCTTCCAACCGAAAACCTGTTAGTTATTAAAAAACATAATCTAATTCTGTTCCAATGATGTAAAACAGAAGTTTATCTTACCGTAGAGCCTGGTAACTCACAGCAACTTTCCATCTCAGCCAAATAAGGGTCACAGTAGATTAGAATTTGTTGCAGTTCGATCTGCAGAGAAAAGCTTTTGTTAGATACATTATCATGACTCAGCAAAGAAGCGGATTACATTTCAAAGAAGCTAATGCAAACCGTGCTCCCAGGGTCAAAACCATTAGGAGTCAGACAACACACGCTGCATCACAGTGCATCACATTGCATTAGCATTCCCTGGGGCCATTGTGGCAATATGTATTGTTTTCTAAAACAGAATTGTTATTTTCACTGACACAAAGCAACCCTTTAAACGTACATCTACTGGCCGCCCATCCTCCACCCGTGTGGTGATTACTGTGCGCCCACTGGGGTCAATGGCATCCTTTTCATCAGTCAGCCTCCTCTCAATCAGCTTACAATCCATGTAGATGGACACAATGCTGGTCTGAACACCGACACTCAGTTTGTGCCACTGGCGGTCAAACAGGGCATGCAAGTCACGACTCTTGAACGTGTAGTGGAGGGTGTTCTTCAGCAGGCCTTGGGCTGAGAACTCCACCACCCTCTTGGCACCGTCAATTACAATAGACACCTGCGAATGGAGAGGATATTGAGGTAAATGACTGTTCATCACTAGCTCTGTGTCACACATCATTATATTGTCTACCATATTGTTTTCAAGACCAGGAATCATCCACTGACACCACACATGCCGCATTAGTCACAGTGTGAAATCCAACACCCAAACCAGTGTGAAATCCAACACCCGAACCAGTATGAATTCCAGCAGTGTTCCCCTTTCCACACAACATTATCTCAAGGAGGGGTAGTGGTGGTCTAGTGGATAGTGAGTTGGACTTGTGATCAGAAGGTTGTGAGTTCAGATCCCGCCTGAAACCACACCACTACTAGTGTGCCCTTGAGTAAGGCACTTAGCCCTCAGTTACTCCAGGGGGAATGTCCCTGTAATTTTGTAATTGTAAGTCGCTTTGGATTAAAAGCGTCTGCTAAATGTCAAAATTAAAATTTATTAAATCAAGGTCTCTCTACCTACCTGGGTTTCTCCAGATTGGTCGAATATCTGCCAAAGATACCATCGGTCTTTCTTGGTGGTTTTCCTCAGCCGAAAGGTGGCAACAAGAGAGTATTCACCTGACAGCCCGTTGGGAAATACCAATCTGAAGAAGAAGAAACAACATTCAGTGGCTTAATTAAGTAGCTGGACATCAGCAAACTTGCAGTGTGTCATACAGTAAAACCTGAAAACTATGGACGTGATAGTGAAAGTATTTTACAACTCTCAGTGTTTTTTCTACACTGAATATCTTTTATAGCCGTATCCCTGAACGGTAAGTTGTCCAATCAATTAAAAAATAATGTTTCCTTGCTCTTCCTGCCGTAACATAAAAGCTCACATAAAAAGCTTTGATTTACTACCAAACATGATTCATCTAGCTTGAGTAAATTCAACTAGCTTCAGTAAAGAAAAAGGTTACAAATGTAACCCAGGCTCTCTAAAGAAGATGAGGGAGACCCCTTACTATGGGACTTGCACTCTTGTGTACCTTTTGCTGAAGACCCCTATTCAATCACGCCTGGTATTGGCCGGTGATGACTACAAGTGATAGTCCTACCGTTCCAATAACGGGATGCTGCAAGTACGCCACTTCATGCAATCATCTAGAATTGTAAGCCTCGACAATGGCCCCCACAATCCAATGGGAGAGGCACTAGGTAACGCGCAGCACGTGCACTGGACAGAGGGTGTTCAAACTCTCCTGTCCCGAGATGGAAAGGGAGCACGTGAGTGGTCCTGAGGGACAGGAGGTGTTGCAAAGAGCATGTTCCTTGTTCGCAGGAAGTGACTTACACCACTGTGGATGTATTGTTCTTTCTGAATATGATGTCCCTGGCCTGCAGGAATGGGAAAAAGTACTTAAGGGCTAGATACATTGTAGACCTTATGTGGACCGCTAGAATACAATCGACCAAAGGCCCGTAACCGAGTGCCATCCGTTCAGTTACCCCATGGGTGAGCTCCAGAGTCTCTCCACCACACCAGCGCTGCCAGACACTGTGTGGAGATGAGCATTCGTCATTGCTGATGGCAAGATGGATCCAGGTGGAGTGAGGACACCCACTGTGGGAAGTCCTGCATGTGGAGGAGGGCAAGCTAAAATGACCAAAATCTAAGCCATTAGGCCCAAGATACAAGCCTCAGATACATATGGTATAGAACTGACGTAGCTGGGCGGAACACCTGCAGACACCCGTTCAATACCGTGTGTCTGGCTGGCGTGAGGGAAGTTCTGTCTAAGCATGTGAAACCGATATATGTAACTGATGTGCCCAGTATGGGGAATGCACCTCCCCCCCCCCCCCCCCCCTTTCTTTGGAACCACGAGGTACTGGCTGTAGATCCCAGTTGACCCCAGTTGCCTCGCAAACCATTCAGATCACACCCCTGGCCAACAGAGGATAGCTTCTCCGGAAGGATATCGGTTGCGTTCCCCTTGAGGTGGAGTTGTTTGTTTTTAATACAATAACTCTTAAACACCTCTGGCCCGTGCCCCAGGGAATTAAGTGCAGGTGTTGGTGCAAGCCTGTCCCACTTATTTGGTATAAGGGGTCCTGACGTGCTTTTGGCGAGTCCTGAAGGTGCCCGCTCCTGCTTTCACTAGGTATGGATGGCACTTCTGGCCCAGAAGGGGCCTGTCCGAAGAAGCCTGTCCAAAGGTGCCAGGGGAGGGGTAAGGCAGTGGAAGATATCTCCGCTGAGATCACTGGGCTTCCAAAAATGAGGATAGGCACGCACGGATGGGAGAGAAGGTATCCCATCTAGCCGTGGCAGGTTGAGAAGAAAAAGTGACCAGTTCAGAGCGCCATCTCCATCCCTGTCCTTGTTGCAGGTGCTATACAGGAACAACGCCCTCCACAGACCCGATACCCCGCTGGAATACCTCAGTATCCAGCTGAGCATTTAGCTCGGAGAACGAGGTGGCGAGGACGGTTGTGGACGGATGTGGGTGGATTAAATCCAAGCACAGTGGGCAGACTGTGTGAGAGTCAAGGCATGACCACCTCCATTGGGCAAACCATGGGGCTCGCCTTCTTGGTACAGTGTCTCCTGGATCTAGTCGAAACCAAAGCCATGTTTCCTGTGGGAGAAAAGAGAGACACAGTGATTATTAAGGAGGTTGGCACGCGCACTACAGATGTAGCAGGGCCAACAAATGAAAGAGTAAATTCTCCCTAGAGAGAAAAAAAAAACACACACACACAAAAGCAATGACGCTACACAATGGTGGAAGATAGCTAGCAATTGTCTGAGACCAACTGGCAGCAAAGAGTTAACGGGATTCTTGTTAGAACACTTGAGTTAAGTTGTAGCTAGATACAAGAATACGATTACAGTATGCTTCGGACAGTTAGCGGGTGAAGAGTGGAAAGTTGAAATGGCATGTTTGCTGCATCCCTTTTTTGAGACAGAGCTATCACTCGCAAGCATCACTGGCCTGTACCAGGAGTGATTGAATCAGAGTCTTCAGCAAAATGTATACAAGAGCGTGAGGGGTTGAACCGAATCGACTAAAAAATAACTTATAATTATTAATCTTACTTCACATAATGCGCTGCATCAGAGGGCAGGATACAAGCTTGTAATGTATATTGGGTTTTAGCTCATTAATTTGTTTTTTTAAACAATTAATTTTCTCAATAGCATAATGGTATAGCAGGGTTCTATGGGAATTGTTAAGTCTGTAAAATTTATATTACCCCTCTACTCTTTGATACTCCTCCCCTCCTGTTTCTGTGCTTTTTGAATAAGCACTTTTTACCCTTCAAAATGTGTTTAATTAGCTGGAACTCAAATTCAGATGACATTATATAAATGCATTAACAGCTAAAAGTGAGGGACCAAAAACACAATAAATTGTAATCAGCAAAAATAACAATGATACAATGATAAGGTAATTTAAACACTGCTGTGACAGAGAGAGAGAGAGAGAGAGAGAGAGAGAGAGAGAGAGAGAGAGAGAGAGAGAGAGAGAGAGAGAGAGAGAGAGAGAGAGAGAGCGAGAGAGAGAGAGAGAGCAGAGCAGAAAGGAGAGTGGAGAAAGACTTAGTTCAGACAGGCCGGAAATTAGTTTTCTCCACAATTGATCATCTCCTATTCTCTGAGAGCCATACCCTCCTGCACTGTGTGTCCCTTGAATTCTCTGAGACCTCTGGAAACGGCACATGATTAAAATGATATATGCATTGAGTTAAAGCCACAGGAAGATCAAATGCTTTTGTGGCGAAGCAAGGGACTCTGGGGTGAATAATTGCCTGAGGGCTAAAAGAAAATTTCCATTACAATTCAATAGGAAGCGTGGCAAGGTCATTTACAAAACACAAGATTTGTTCCAAAGATTCTTTAAAAAAATGTTAATTAGGGTTCCTACTACTCTTCCTACTACATAAAACACCTCTGTTTTTTTTTGCACGCTCCCCTAAAACTTGCGACATCTGTGGCATTGTGCTGTGTGATAAAACTGCTAATTTAAGAGTGGCCTTTTATTGGCTAACCACTGGGAAGGTTGGCTAGCTAGTGCATTCGTTGTCATTATGAATTGTAATCTGAATCTTGCTAACTAACTTCAGCCTATCTGACATTTTCTAGCCCCTACGCTTTGTACGACAAGAGCTAGCACGAAATATCAATGCTACCAGTTTGCTCAGACAATAATGCTAGTTATCTTCCACCATTGTAGTGTAGCTTCATTGCTGTACTACTTTGGTGTGTGGTCGAGTTTTTTTCTCTAGCGAGATCTTACTCTTTTAGTTTTGGTCCCACAGAGTGTGTGTGCCCAATTCCATTAATAACCACTTTGTCTCTGTTTTCTCTGCTTACCGTGCTTGGGTGCCCTCTGCTGGATACTGCGGTACTCCGGCGGAGGGTCAGGTACGTGGAGGGCATTGTTGCTCAAAGCACCATGTCGGGGGGCGAGGCGCCGCTGACCGACTCTTCCTCCATTGCTGGATCCGCCTCGAGCCCCAGCTTGATGATGATGCGCATGGAATTGAATGAGGAGGACAAACAGGGATGAAGATGATGGCGCTGAACTGGACTCCCTCCCTTCTGTCCAACCTGCTATAGTGGTGTGGGAGGCGAAGGATGAGGTCTCCTCCAAGCCGGACATGTCCTTCATGGATGCAGCCCACAGAACCTCTCCCGGTTTCAAAATGGAACTACCCGGGGCTCTGTCACCACCCAAGTGGCCCTGAGCGAAGGCCATGAAGAGGATAAGGTTGGATGGCCCAAGTATTTCAGAGTGTCCCCTGCCCTGGCCCTTCCAGGTAGACTCCTCCTAATAAGTGTCACTTTGTCCCTGGCACACGGGCCAGAGGTGTAATAGTTCCTGTCATAAAAACACAAAAAGAAAGGGGTGGGGTCCACTCCCCATACTGAACCTACGGTACCTCAACAGTCACCTGCGGACCATCAATTTTCCGTAATTGTGACAGGGTCTGGTGAAAATTGTTGAAGAAGATATGCTTATTTGAATGTTGGTACACCTTAAACCATATACCGGAGAAACTTGCTCTGAATCAAAACACACTCGTTTGCTACCATCCCGTTGGTAGCTAGTAGCAGCTCAGAGTGAACTATGAATATGTAACTGCATGTTTAGTAGAACACAACATGCTAGTAGAACATCAACATGCTAAAAATACATAACTACGCATAATTAGATGATCACACAGTCCTTGCTTTTGAACACATCCTAAAACTTAAGTTTGTTTACAAGCCATGTATCACTAACTTCAGTAGCCTGAAGCAGGACGGGAGGTGATACAGTGAATCCAATTCACAAATTATAAGTATTTAATGATACTAAAACTGTTGTTTGTTATATGGAGTGGGTTCTTCAACATTTAACCTTCGTATTTTTTTTATATATATATATATAAGCTTTTTGGTCATTTGCGCGACTTAAGAATTGCCAGCCCAGGCCTTTCACCAGACCGTGTCACGTATGTCCAGTGCAAGAGCTGCTCATTTACATGGACAGGACAGTGTTGTTTAGGGTTTGTGATCAGTTGTTCAACTGCTCAACCTGACAGGGTTAAGGCTGTCTACATAGCGTCTCTCCCATTGGATTGTGGGGCCACTCGCGGGTTGGCAGCGCCCTGGCCCCTGTTCTAAGGTGTCTGTTTCTGAGATTGCCAGCTGGGCTTCTCATCATACCTTTCAATGGTTTTACAGCCTGGACGTGACTGTGCCCTCTGTGGTGCATACCATCCTTAGCACTGGTTTAGAGACAGTGTGATATACATTCTTGTATCCGTACAGTCCTCCAGTTCAGACCAAGCAGGGTCCCCTCTCGTGAAGAGTGATTCACTGGATGAAATTGTGCGCTTTCTACATCCCTTTATTGGGACTAGGGACTGGCCAATACTAGATTGGTGTGTCCGATATTGATACAGAGAGGGTCAAATTCACATATGACCGATACCGATAGCCCCTCCTGAAATATATATGTTTTTAAAGAATTCCTTTGAGCACAGTTTTCGTAAGAAAACAATGGCAAAAAGATAGTTTTGATGCTGATATGGCAAATAATCTGAATTGTTGTGACACAGTATGATCAGTTTGATCATCGACTGAATTTGTATTGTTATATTTTATTTAACACATTTAAACAGGGCGAAAGTTCAACAAACAAAAAATGCACTGTGAAAAGCATTCTTAAAACATACTGTTAGTATACTCCCTGCAGGTATACTCTATCGGGTTGGCAAACACTGTAATTCCCGGTAATGGTTTATTTCAGCCCTCCCCCTCCCCAAGATATACTTTATCAGAGTGGTAAATTCCACTCTCTTCACAAGAGTAAACAAACCTGCATGCAGTCCATGCTGATACGGTTGATTGGAACTACACTCCCAAGCTGCTTGTGACAAAAGTTAGCTAGAATGACTGACTCAAATGTATGAATACAAGCTACCCATGTTGACTGGTAAAATAAATGATTGGTAAATAATATCTGATTGTGTGACACCTTATGCCAAATAACTCTCTAGTTCAGTCGACATCCATTTATATCGAAACTGTGTTAATTGACTGCAATCCAAAGAGTTAACATTACTTTGCTAAAGTCAGCCACTTTAGTAGGAACTCAAGTAATAGCAAATGCCAATACACAAGTTTATTAATACATAATATAATTTTGCTCTGGAAAAGCCCAAGATTTTCTGTAATTTAGGAGTGTGAGACTGACGCACATCTTCGGTGTTGTATCTGTGGATTATCTGAGGAATTATGTGCAGATACAGATATTTCTGTTAACGGCCAATATCTTCCTCTAATATTGGTGATCCGATATATCTGCCAGGCTCTAATTGTAACGGGTGATAGGCTGGGCTATTGCTTGCAAATTTTACCCCATGTGCCAGGCGTGATTTAATAGGGATCTTCAGCAAAAGGTCCATAAGAGTGTGTGTCACCTGTGTGGGGTCTCCCTCATCTCCTTCCTGGGTTACATTTGTAACCTTTAGTTGAGACTGTTTCAAAATACAGTCCATTTTATTAATTTACAACAACGAGCCAATTGAGGCAATTTGCAGAGACTAAGGGCACATAATGGTCAACATACCAAGTTGAACTTAGTATTAGTCTCTTGGGGGCCTGTAAGTTCACCACAAGGTTCAGAGAGTTCTTGCTTTTGCTTTGATTTCAAAACAGAGTTTATGTCTACAGTGGCACACTTGATCTTTGAGGGTCAGGGGTCCTTGACCCTGTCGTGACTGTGATCTGTGACTCTAACTAACACATGCTCTCACCACATTGATATTTAACATTTTAAATAATTTAAATGGTAAGAATCCTTCTCAGTCCTTAGTCTAACCTGATCTTTCTGAGGAGAAAATTATCTGAGGTGAGTTTCCTGAAAAAGCGTTGTGCAACAGTACAAAACTTTTGGGACCGCCCCTCCCCCTCCCTCAATTGTTGTTTACTGAAATTCCTTCAATTGCCATTTTACTCCATTCTTGGACAATTTAAGAAGAAAGTTGCTGACAGCAAATTCATTATGGGTGTCAAAATACCTCACATTGTATTGTCAGCTTTTTGTGCAAGGAAAAGTAAAAAGTCTAACAATGCAAGCAAGGAGGCATATTTTTGCTCCTTTGATGCATATTCATAGAACATACAAACAATCAAAGTCAGAAAGTGTGAATGCAAGCACTTTCAAACTTAGAACGCCTGTTACGAAATGAGTGTGCACATTGAACCGATGCGCTCAGTGGGAGTATCATAAGAGATATTCTGCTTACAGTACGTCAGCAAGACTGACACACTACGGCAGTTATCCAAACACAAAAACAGCCGCACCTCACACCACCACTCGTAACTCAGAAATAGCTCCGATCAGAGAGGATTGTGTTTGCACACAGACAGACAGCATTGTACATTTAGGCTCGGTACATTGTGAAAGAACATTGTTGTTATTGTTTAAACATGTTTGAATCGGGGATCTTACTTAAGTAATCTGTCATCTCAAACTCATGTTCCGGGAGTGGAGACAGAGTGTGTAACAGTATCAATTGGACCTCGGAGCTGACGGAACATTAGCCAGATCCAGAAAGTTGAGCCCCCCTGCATTTCCTGAGAGTAAAGTGAGAGATGTTTGGAGGTTGCGGGAGGGGCAAGGGGGGCCCAATAGCCCTTGCATGCACTAACCCACTCCTGCTTCCCCCAGCTGACACGCAACATCACCTGTCAAAGTGCTCAGATAATTGGAGAAGAGGAGGGACACTCTCTCTCTCTCTCTCTCTCTCTCTCCACTATGATCTCTTAACAGGCGACAGTGCTGAAAAGCAACAGGTTCTGGCAGCGAGGACTTGGCCAGGGTGAGCCAGTGTGATGGGAGTGGAAGAGGATATACAGTTAGGACTGGCTTAGGGACTGAGAGGGGAAATAGATCACAAATCACCTGCCTCAGTGATTCCTCTTGCTGACCAGACAGGAGAGTGGGGTTACAGTTTGGTACTGTAAAACACATACACTATCCCTCGCCCAGGAAGACCACAGGCTAATCTCTTTTACAGCCATGGGCATGAAACAATGGACATATAAAAATGACCAACTAGAGTACATTGTGTGTTTTGCGTTTTGATAATATCGATATAATGTCACAAATCACCAGTATAAATAATTTAGATGTGGGACACTATTTTCATTCCTTGCTGTTGACCTTGAATTAATATTGCTTATCAGGTTAAATAGTATTTAATCAAGATGATATATAATGGCTGTTAGAGAAAATCCTTTCTCATGATAACATTATACATTAGGCTTAGGTCACACTAGCAGTCTCACCAACAAAAGCTTAATAACCATGAATGAGTGGCACCTTTGTCTTTCATTAAATGGTTTTAATATGTCTGCCTCATTATACCTGCTCATGGTTCTTTCTCAAACACCTTCTAGCTATGGCCACCTCTCTTTACCCTTGGTTTAATCCTTAAATCACTGTTTATTAAGTCGGTCCATTATTCTACATAATAGTCTCACAGCTCACCTTACAGTTTGGCTTCATTAGCTAAGGCAAATGGAATTCTCTCTGTGAGCAGGTGATAATCTGGGTCACCTCTGGTCAACCTGACAGGAAACCAAGTTATGGGCTTACTGTTTTATCATCCGGATATCAGTTCAACTAAAGGCAAACCTACACCCTGAGAAAATATTGGTTTGCAAAACAGAAACCCAATATTATCCTGGCGTGTTTTCAAATCTCAGACGGCCCATGTGGGGACTGATTTGATGTGCGCGCGTTCAGTCATTTAATAACTGGGTGCACTCTCGCAACAACTCTGGACGCTATTCACTGTCTCCTCTTCAGTCTACTGATATCCATACAAATACTAGGATACACTTTCACTGTATACAGGGTCTCGTGAACTTATCTCAAATAGGTATATGTTTGATCATTAGTGTGATCGTGGAGCAAAGACAGAGCATAATTTAACATGTTTCCATGGCCTGTCCATGCACTGTAGACAATTCCAAAACAAAGCAACATAAACACACACAGACTCATACAAGGGGACAAATAGACCTACCCAGACTATCTCCCATCACACCCACGTTTACCCCAAACTCACTCTGTTGGCTTAATGAGTGGGCTGCTTCCCAAACGAAATGATGGCCTGTCTCCCGTGACTGTTCCCTTTCGGAGAAGGAACTTCTCTGTCAGATCAAATCCTGCAACAAAGAGGACAATAAGTCAATGGTCTTCAACTTTACAGTAGGCTACTGTTACATCATGCATTATACCGTACTCTGAAAATAAACACAATAGTGCTTTTTATACAAGGTTGAATCATCTGTAAAGGGCAAGACATTGGTCAAATGTCATTGGTCAAACAGATGTGACAAACATCTGAGTCATGAATCTATCTATCTCTCCTCTAATTCTGGACCATAATAGCAAACACCAGCAAACATTTCATAGGCATCTATGAATGGATTCCGCTTGTTAAGTCGTGACGTGTTTCCGGGTCCAACGTTGGCTGAGGCGCTGTCTTCGAAATGGAGAAATAATAATAATAATTAATTGTATTTATATAGCGCTTTTCCGAGGCTCAAATACCCTGACAATATGGAGAAAACGGGAAAGTGCTGTGTCCCTTGTTGTATGAATAGATCCTAGTTTAAAAAACGATTAAACTGTCATTCTACCGCTGTAGTACACTGGTACTCTGGTGCGGGGAATTTCTGGTTTGGACACGGAAATAGTTAAACGTCACTTTTGACGTCAGACTTAACAAGCGGATAGACCTTAAAATCACGTACCAGTGAATTCTTGAGGACCATTGAAACTGTAGGAAAAACTCCCCTCGTCTAACTTCAACTGGGGACATGAGTTATCTAGAAACAAAAATAAAACATCAACAGACAATATTCAGTGGCTTAGTTAACCAAAAGTGACAATACAGATAGAGCCAACAAGTACAAAGAAGCCTCAAATCTTTTCATCAGATAACACAGAAATGTCTATGATCATGGGAACCCTACTAGTGTCTCTTACAGTTTATCTCATATCTCAACATTTATGATTGTCTAATATAGATGCTCTCAGATAAGGAGCATGAAGCAGGCAAATGAATGGCTGTCAGTTGGTTCCTCTAACCGTTTAATTTAATTTACTTTACTCACTTTATTAGGAAAACTATACAAATACTGGGTTGGGCCTCCCTTTGCTCTCGAAACAGCTTCAATTCTTTGTGGGATTGATTCCACAAGATGTTGGAAACATTCCTTTGAGATTCTGGTCCATGATGAGGACATAATGGCATCATGCAATTCCTGCAGGTACACCTTCAAGCTGTAAATCTCCGGTTCTACCATATCCAAACGGTGCTCTATTGGATTCAGATCTGGTGACTGGGAAGGCCACTGGAGAACACTGTCATGTTCATGATTCTTAGAAGGACTAGATGTTAAAATCCCTAAATAATTAGCACAACAATTGACTGAGTGGAGTTGGAGATGTCCTCTTGGGTGGAGTGGAATTTGGCAATGATCACGTGGTGCCACCAGTACGACACATCTTCAGTTGTGGTCCCCGACCTCATTGGGTGTTTCGGCCATTTATCACAAGACACCCTCTGCCGAGGTTGGCCCACCACAGGCTGATCAGGCCTGGGTGTGTGTCGCACGGTGGCACCACGTGGTCATTTGGGAGCCCATGTTGAGATGAGAACACTTGTCATGTTCATGAAACCGGTATGAGATGACTGTTGCTTTGTAACATGGTGCATTATCATACTGGAAGTAGCCATTAGAAGATGGGTACATTGTGGCCATGAAGGGATGCACATGATACAGCAACAATACTCAAACAGGCTATGGCATTCAAGTGATGATTGATTGGTATTAACGGGCCCAAAGTGTGCTAAGAAAACCTTCCCCACACCATTAGACCACCTGAATGAATGAGAAGGTGAACAGGTGTTCCTAATAAAGTGTTAGATGAGTGTATATTCATGCATTATATGTTTTGCTGTTAAAAACTCTACATTGCATTTGGATTAGAAATGCATGGTGAATCTACTTCATCAAACTGACTGCATGTGTCTTTCAAGTCAGGTCATCTTTCTTTTTTTTCTGAGTGGGGCAGATACAGTGAAGACAGACAGGAAAGTAAGGAGAAGAAGGGAGTGAGGGCATGTCAGCAGGGCATGGGTCGGATTCAAACCCATGCCGACATGGGCATATGTGTGCACTGTAGACCGCGGTGCTAGACCACCGGACCACCCCAGGCCACAAGTCAAGTCGTCTTGAAGTCAAGTCATTTTGTCTAAATCTGCCACTTCTGGTCACCGCGGCAAAATTCAGCTTGAAGTTCCTAACAACAACATCCTCCCTGATAATAATATAAGCCCCTGAAATGGACGTGCAGTGTCATTTATTAGCTGTTTTGTTTTCAGCATGCATACATGATTCAAAGAGACAGCCACCAGAGACAGAAAGTATAAAATCGGTGAGTAACAACATGTTTGTATGCATTTAATTGTGCACCCTATAGAAAGTACCTTTTGGAACCAAAACAATTACCAATTAAACATAGCCATTACCACCATTAGAAAGCCTTTATAAAGTTTCAAAGATCCACATTGCACCTTTAAGGGAGCATGTCATGATGATCCATTCATTAACATGAATACAGTCCAGACAAGAATGTAGAAGCTTTGTTTATGAGAAGTGATGAAAAGCAGTTGGTGTTTGAAAGCACTACCACAGCAATGGGGTCAACTTTAACCCTTTTTTGAGGCATATGGCTTAACCAGCAACTGGTTCCAGACCATAATATCTATTACAGCCAATGGCCAGCCATCCTGTCGAACATCACCGGAGACACCCAGACACTGTAACACTGACATGATGATGCAGATATTCTGCAGATACAAACTTGATCCCATCATAATAACACTTACTAGTGTTCATTATTTCTCTTTCGCCATCATCCCAGACAATGTGAAAAACTGTGCAGGTCACAAAATGTATTTACATAAAATCTGGTTTCAACTATATATATTATTAGCAACTGGTCACGTTAGCCACATTACTTGTACCAGTTAGTTACCGGATATTAAATAATATATATATTTTTAAAACAGGATAAATAGATTTATTTACGTACTCATCTCTTATGGAGCTTAACACAAACTTGCTGTTTGTCCCCAGACAACTTCATAGTCGTGGAATTGCAATCACTTTACCAGCATATTGCTGTCATATTGCTGTCATCCAAAAATGTATGATTTTGCACAAGTTATCCAAACAAAACCTACATCATATGAATTACAATCTGATCTTAATGGTCATGTTACCCTGTACCCTAACATGCCAGCACTACCTCTGATTGTCCATTCAGGGGGGTTAATTGACCTAAATCTGCTTTTACTGTAATGGATGATTGTCTGACCATGATAGACTATACCATGTTCTACCCAGAGGAGGATGGGCTTTCCCTCAGAGACTGGCTCCCTCAGAGCCTGGTTCCTGTCAAGGTTTCTTCCAACTAGGCGAGTTCATCCTTGCAACAGTGCCTTGGGCACCAGGTACTGTAGACTCAAGTCACCATTAAGCACAATGTGATTTATTGATTTATTGATTGATTTGTTGATTGATTGATTGATGTACACCATAGTATTTGTCAGAATGTATGGTAATTTCAGAAATTGCTTTGACAGAGTATCAACTTATTGGATACAATATCTTAGTATTCATCTACAAATTCCAAAATGTCTTTCCAGTGTTAACTAAGGAAAGTGTCCCTTGAAATGAAAGCCAGGTTCTTGGTGAGAGCAAGCATACATACCTATTGTTTCACTCAGTGCCATTCCAAATATGCAAGGAATGGCATTTACAATCCAAAGGAAAACAGTCCATCTTAGCAAGTATGTCATGTCTTCTCTGGCACTTGAGAAAATAGATACCTCTGGAAAACCTGGAAGTAAATACAAGTATTATAGAAAGCTCTGTATGGAATCAAGGTCAATCAAACATGTTGATATAAAATGCTTGAGCAATAAATACAATGTATGTCACATTCACCTGTAGTTTCTATACTGTAGCATATAGTTGTTTTTAATTGAAAATACTTTCAATGCATGGAATCCAAGGAATAGCATACATGTTACAGGCCCTACACTTAACATGACTCTGCATGAAGTGCATAACATTAGCTTTGCAGTCACAGTCACTAGAGTGGGGCTACCACTGAGGCATAACTCATTAATTGCAGAGTGCATGTTGGGACAATACTACAGTATAAAGCCTGTACATATAGAGTTACTGTTAAGTCTTACATGGCACTTAATTCAGCACCAAAGTTAAACTACTCGCTACTGCATAGCCGAGGTCACACTTGCTTGCTTTATAGGGTATTAGGCTAAATAACAATCACATGGGACACTTGTTTATCTTAAACAATATCATATATTTTGTATTTCAAATAAAAAAACTAATGATAAATGAAAAAGTTAGTAGCCTACTGTCCCGGATGATCAGTGTGACATAGATCATATTAAAAAACGAATAACAAATTCACAAATAGTGAGATCGCGCGGACAACGCCAACAAAATGCAAGTTCCCTGGAGAGCTGCCCAGATTCCCCAAACGAGCCTATCGCCCCATGTGAACCGATAGTGCTGCTTGACATTGAATGGCACATGGGCTGTTGTATCCTAGAACTCAAATTAGTGGCAACTATCAAGCGGGACATGCAGGAAGGCATGTTCATACAGCTATGTTCACTACAGCTCCAATCTACAGACAAATAAACAAATTACGCGTCATTATGCTTCAGTTCAGTTTGCTGCAGTGACACACACACACACACACACACACACACACACACACACACACACACACACACACGCACACGCACACGCACACGCACACACGCACACACACACACACACACACACACACACACACACACACACACACACACACACACACGTATATGTTGGGTGATATACCCGCTGCACAACTGTTACAGTCCACGAACATGTTTTCCCCTCTTAACTGAATGTTCATAAATCATGTGGAACGCCGCATCTAAAACATATTCGTCCCGTAAAGACAGACAACTTTAGGGAACATGACTTTTACGCGGTGTTACGCGGTGCGCAAAAGCCGCTCATGTGCCAAACTTGAATACAACAAAAAGGACACATCCCCACTTTTAATTAAATTCGTATTAATAAATTATATTGCAGATAGAACATTTCAAACAACCATCCTTATTATGCTATGGTGATTTCAAAATATGAATAGCCATTGAATCAATCAGGGGTCGGCTACTTACAATTTTCTGAGAAAGTTTCCTCTAAAGCTCCAAAGCACAATCCATTAATGGTTAAAACGCATGGTGAATCATCGGCGACTCCAAAGTATACACTTAGAAATAAAAGTGAGAATGGGATCACCCTTGCTGGATCCCGGTCCTTATTAGTCGCACCGACTGACCCTCCCACTCACTCATTACTCACATACATAGAGGACACAACCGGTAGAGGCATTAAGGATACTGGAACCTCTCCACAATTTTGTGTATGAGAAATAATAAATTGAGTTAAGATATTATTGGTGTTTCAAGAAGAACAGCACGCACATGCTGCATCACTAATTGTTTGAGAACATGCTCAAATGCCTATAATTAATAATAATAATCTCTTGACTTATTTCGTTTTCTACTTTCAATGCTTGTGAATTTGAATTATGAAGAAAATATAATAGCTAAGCATAAAGTCATATCATCATTTGTGAAGCATTTAAATGACCCGATAATGGAATTACATACCTCCAGTCCAGTATCGATTAATCGACTCTTGGGGACCTCAGGTAGCACGACCAAAAGTCAAAATTGTCTCTTTTCTTTAGGAGTTGTCTGTAGGCCACTATATGATACTGTTGCCAACTGAATTTTAGCTCCAACATTCAACTCGTTACTTGCATAGGAGTTGGGGACTATTTTAGTCTCAGACTCAAATGCCTCAACACAATGTTTCGCAATCCCCTTTAGGATGGCGCTGAAGTGTACAGTATATCATGCTATGAAGCTCTCGATTTCTTTTTCACAAAGTTAGCCTGAACTAAGGTTGTTGGTCCAGAATTTGAATAGACCATTCAGTTCAAACAATTCAAAATACAAAGTATACATATTATGACATATGACATTACGCCTACTCTACCTGACACATAAAGTAACATCCAAGGTCATGTTGAGAGCCAGAGGTCAAAGTCATGCAAGGACTGTCAAGTTGAGAGTGTGCAATCGTGTATGAACACAATTTCAAAATTATGTTAATTAAAGATGACATGATCCCTGTGGATTTCAGATCAACAATTGAGTGAGAGTAGAAGGAAGACCATTTTCATTTTGAACTAAGAGTTTATTCACAATATTTGTTACATAGTTACATTGTTTACTCTATAAGTGGGAAACACCCGCAGTGTATTTTCTTCCCCTACGATAGGGAAGGAGTTAGAATATTCAGAAGGATATTCATTTATGTTTAAACAGTGATAGGCCTACATGGTCAAAGTAATAAAACTTTTACAGACTTCAAAAACGTATCCCAGCCATATATAACTTCCATCTCCACACAAATAAGTTATGACAATGATGTGATGTGTTCATTCCATCCTGTTTGAGTTCATGGGGAGTTTATATCTTAGTAGAAAAGCTTTGTGGGCACTGTGTTGGTGCTTCGTGAGGAATTATACACATACAAGCTGGTCCAGTTCATCTGGGAACTGGATGGAATGGATGACATGACTTGAACATAATCATTGTGCTGTATGATTCTGGGACATCTGTTTTACCTTGAAATAGCATGTGTCACCCTTTGTGTGTGTGTGATCTTTATATTTCAAAGAGGCTTGGAAATATGTGTATTCCAAGCAAACACTTTTACATGGGGCTTTGTCTGATCCACCTGCATTCACACAAGTCAAACTGAGCAAAGTGTACAGTGCACTGTGCATATGAGCCCTCATTATGCCATTCAAGTTATTGTTGGACGATGAAGGTGAAACACCTGTCATTTTACTGTGCCATTCATCAAATTGTAGATGATGAACCCTATGATGTCTCACAGGGGATGCAGTACATTTCTTGTTTAATGATTGTTCTATACATATCGAATCTTTTTAACATTGAATGTTGTTAGATAGATGTCCAGTGAATATTCTTTAGTAAGTGACATGAAAGATCAAACTCTATTGCCCTGCCTGACAAAGCATATTGTTTATTGGCAAAAGCATTAGGTAAAAAGCATACATTGTCTCACCAATTGGTATGTAAACAAGAGTAATGTTACCTTCCACTGTGTAGGAAAAAGGGTAATGGGATATCTAAACTATTCTAAACAACAGACATCAAAGAGCCCACTTCATTTCACTGCTGGAGGAGAGTGCCCTATGTGCATTGATTGAATACAAGTTCAATACAGAGACACACGAGAGAGAATAAAGAAAAGCTATTTGTGAGTTGTTTGTTTGCCCACTATCTGTATTTGTTCAATATTAGTTTCTCTCATGAAACAGGTGTTTTTATTAAGCCAAACCTAATCTTTTACCAAGTATCATTTATCTGGCATTATTAACTGTCACATGTATTAGTGATATTTGTGAAATAAATTATTTTATGCAATTACACTGAGTTAATCATGAAAACATGAAAAGAAGATACTCTGGAGGGACACGTGATTGCAGAGGAGTTTCCATAGGAACATGATTTGACTCACAAATACAGCTGTTAGGGAACATTAAATGGAATATCTCATGGCAAATGTGGTCAGCAGCCCCTTATTCATTTACCAGTGGTTCAGTAGTCACATCTTGTTATATTGACTGTGAACAAGAATGCAAAATGTAATATTTACACAGAAAAACAAAATAAAATTAAATCACTTTTTGGGATGATGCATTATCATTGATTGAAGGAGACCAAAAAGGCCAAAGTCTTACTGAATAAGAATCTGCCACACGAGGTTGCGTATAGGGAATAAGGTACTACAGTATGAACTCTTAGCATAATCTCTAGCTTACTGTAAATAAACACAATGTCATTACCATATGTAATCTTTCCCATTTTTTGTGAACATTCTTGTAGTTTAATATAACATAGTTGAATATTCAAAAGGAAAATGTTACTGCAGGTAACGTAATTGAATTAGTGCTATACATATGCATAACTTTCTATGTGGTAACCTCATCTAACCTTTGACCTCCAGCTGAAGTTAGTTACCAACATTAAGTCAGTTTAGTTTCTGTTTATGTCAGAAATAATGATCACGTGTCTCTCTCTCTCTGTCATGATCATTTTCCACAAGGTGCACAGTATCTTGGCATCTGGATTGATCACAAAAAGCTGAGTGTTAAACTAGGTTTCTTCTATAGGAATAGGTCATGCTTGTCACTTGACAGTAAAAAGTACAATGTACAATCAACATTCCTATCAGTACTAGACTATGGGAACAATATACGAATGTGATCTCCTCTACATTAAAACATTTAGATTCAGTCTATCATTAATTTTTCTTTTTTATTATAGGTGATAAGTTGTTACGTCAAGTGTAAGAGAGTAAAATTCTTAAGGGCTCTGCACACAGCGTGCGATTTCTGTTGCGCGTCAACATTCCATTTTGAAGTTTGAATGGAAGTCTATGAGAACATCGCATCTCAACGGCCCCGATTTTAATCGCACGGCGAAAATTCGATTCCATTCATTTTGAATGGGACAAAGCACACAGCGTGCGAGTTTTGTCGCACTGTCAAATTTTGCAAATGTTAGCTTCAAAATGAATGGAATCGAATTTTCGCCGTGCGATTAAAATCGGGGCCGTGTGTGTTGAGATGCGATGTTCTCATAGACTTCCATTCAAACTTCAAAATGGAATGTTGACGCGCAACAGAAATCGCACGCTGTGTGCAGAGGGCTCTGCACACAGCGTGCGATTTCTGTTGCGCGTCAACGTTCCATTTTGAAGTTTGAATGGAAGTCTATGAGAAAATCATAAAACATCGCATCCCAATGCACACAGCGTGCGATGCAATTTCTGTTGTATGTTCTCATAGACTTCCATTCAAACTTCAAAATGGAACGTTGACGCGCAACAGAAATCGCACACTGTGTGCAGAGCCCTTTAGACTTCGGTTCCTTGACATTGCAGCACAAAGGCAACAAGGCAATAAGGCAAGACTCAAGACAAATAAAGTGTATAACAATAGTTATAAGACAGAAGTGAGACAATTGGACATGTGACAAGTTGTGAGAGACAAATAAGACAAATAAGACAGGACACGATTTATCAGTACAAATAGTGAGAAAAAAAATAAAAGAACAAAGTAGAAATGTCATGGGTATTTGCACGCGGTGGCAGTGGGTGTAAGAGGTAGTATTGAGTAAAGTGACTGTGTGTTTAAGGGTAGGTAGTCCGTATACATGGGATGTGCTTGGGGATAATAGTCATTTGTCTTTAGTAGGCTTGTTTATGAGCCTGATCGCCTGGGGGAAGTAGCTGTTGGCTGAGCTGAGTTTTGGCCCTGAGGCTACGGAAGAGGCATTCGTTTTTTGGATGGCATCAGTTCAAACAGACTGTGGTTGGGGTGGCTGAGATCTTTGATGATCGTCCAGGCTTTGCTGACACACTGTTTGTTGTACAGTATATATCCTGGATGCAGGGAAGCTCACATCCACCGATGCGCTCTGCTTTTCGCACCACCCTCTGCAGCGTTTTGCAGTTTGAGGGCAGTGCAGTTGCCTTGCCAGGCAATGATGCACCCAGTCAGAATGCTCTCAGTTGTGCCTCTGTAGAAGGCCCGCAGGATCTTGGACCCCATGTCAAACTTCTTCCACCGCCTACGGTGAAAGAGGCGCTGCTGTGCCTTTTGTGTGCTCGTCGCAGGTGAGGTTGCCGGAGGATGCAGAGGAACTTAAAACTGCTGACCCCCTCTATGGCGGACCTGTTCATGGTGATGGGGTCCTGTTCCCGACATTTCTCCCTGAAGTCCACCACCAGCTCCGAGGTCTTGTCAGTGTTGAGAGAGAGGTTGTTCTTCTAGCTGTACTGAGCCAGGCGGTCGACCTCTCTCCTGTAGACTTATCGCCGTCGGGGATGTTGTGTCGTCAGTGAATTTAATGACTGAGTTGGAGCCGTGCATGGCCATGCAGTCGTGGGTGTACAGGGGGTAGAGGAGGGAACTCAGGACACAGCCCTGGGTGCTCTTGTGTTGAGGGTCAGAGGGGTGGAGTATACGTATTGTAAAGTGATAAGAGACTCTAAAAATAATGAATAATAATAATAATGTTAAGAGACTCTCAAATAATGTAATAATTTAATTTATTTTTACATTTCAAAAAACCCTCCACCCCAGCCTATACACAACACCAATTGTGTTTTGTTCATTTCGGTCTCGTCATTGATTCTTCTTCTTTAATGTGACAGACTGACTCAGATGCTCAATTATAGATAATCAAGGAGTGTGTACTTTAACCTTTCAACTCCAGCCGGCACTGCTCAACCCTAACGGATATAGCAACACATCTCTGGACTTGGACTGAACCAATTCAATATGGATTTGGAGAGCTGACATCAAATGGAATTTCCAATTTAGACATTCAATTGTAAGAGGAGGGAATATTGGTGATTTATAGAGGAATAAGGCTATAATAAGGCTGTTAAAGTATCACTCAGCCAGAACTTGGCAGATAAGCAAATTGATGGCCTTGATTGGATGTGGGCCAGGTGCAAGAAAGTGCAAGAAAGTGCAAGAAAACCTTCAAACACTGAAACACTCATTCATATAAGACCTTGGATCAGACCTGATGGTGTCAACATTTATGAACGGAAAAACTATATAATAGACCACCCCTCAAAATCTGTGTCAAATGGAATGTCACAGGATGCATTTGAGCCTGTTTCCCAGATTGAAAATGCTATTTAGTCCAGGGCTTCGCTTAATCTGTATCCGGAAAACTGTATCCCATTATGATTATCAGAAGTTAGAGAGACATTTTATTTTCTTTACAAAGTGAAGTCCTCTCCAATGGATACGAGCTAATCCCAAAACAGTCCCCAATACCAGACTTTAATTATCAATACCCTAAAAGCACTGATGGTTTCAATTCCCCACCTTTTTCCTGAAATGCACTTGTGGTTCCTGATATATTTAACAGGATTGATGTACGCATGGGCTTGAGGGTCTTTAAAGCTCAATCATTTTGCATCCCAGACAGTGCTACACCCTTCACCTGAAGTATGCGATTTGTTCATCATGTGCATCTACTGTGCAACTCTGTATCGTGAGCTTAGAATGATAAGGTTCTATCTCCGTTTAGGGCAGTTCAGAGATATTGAGCGTCAAAGTTTTTACATTACATTATGTTTTATGAGATGGAACCTTTGTATTTTATGAATTACTAACTAAAAAAATTCAACATTTTAAAAATAACATCACACAGGCATTAATAAGCACATAATGGATCAGATTATGTAAAAAAACTCAATTTTGACAAAAATGGAGATAGAACCTTATCATTCTAATGTCACGATGTGCATCTACTGTGCAACTCTGTATGTATGTTAGCCCCGCCTACTTCGGCGTGACGTCATTGGAAGCACATGGTGTTTGTTTTGCTGTGTGCAGGTTTGTTGCAGGAAGTGAAGGTAAAGATGGCGGACCCGTCGCTGATATCCGAGTCAGTGCTCGGGTGGTCTATTTTCGCCCTGGTACTTTTGGTAAGCACACTCAAGTTAGTGTATAAGGTTGATGAATAACATGTAGACATTATGGCGAACCTTCCATTGGTCAAAGTAATTTCATTCACCAGCAGAGGCCATGCAAACCCATGCTCGCCTAGCCACACTAGCTGGCTAGCTAACGTCATGTTGACAGCTGTCATGGCAGCAGTCTTAATCCGTATGTTGTAGTCAGGCTTGTCTGCCTCAATACATCGAATCAATTTACAGGTTTAGTAACAAATTAACTACTGTTAGCTGTTCCATGAGGTGTCATCGTGTCTAGCCAGTTGTATGTATGTAGCTAGCTACTGCAGGTGGGCTAGCTATTTGAATGCCTGTCCATAATCTCGTGACGTTAGAATTATAAGGTTCTATCTCCATTTTTGGTCAAAATGTAGTTTTTTTACATAATTTGATCCATTAGGTGTTTATTAATGCCTGTGTGGTGTTATTTTTAAAATGTTGACATTTTTTAGTTAGTAATTCATAAAATACAAAGGTTCCATCTCACAAAACGTAATGGAATGTAAAAACTTTGACGCTCAATATCTCTGAACTGCCCTAAACGGAGATAGAACCGTATCATTCTAAGCTCACGATTTAGACTTTAGACTAAAAGCCAATCAGCAGTTTGATACTGACATGTCACATGACTGGGTCAGGGTTTGGTACACTGAAGTCTGTACAATTGTTGCAGACTTTCATTTTTGATCAGGAAGCTATGGTGTGTGGTGGTCATGATTGCTGATGCAGCTGCAGGCTATTTCCTGTTAACAAGCTGAAACACCACGTTGAATTGGTCTCCCTTATTTATTAATGCAATCCTCTCAATGGATCTTAGTATACAGTAGATGCAAAGCTTGTATGATTACCTGGACAACATGCAAGCTAGAGGCTTAAGTGTGTGGGCCGTTAATTGATCCTGTCTGTGGATGTCGTCCCAGTGATCTGAGAGGACTGATTTCAGCAGTGTCCTCTCAGTCCTCACAGCGCGTGTGCTTGGAATAAGACCTTGTCATTTTGCAGCGTCACTGTGCTGCTCTATCTAATGAGTCCACAGCCTGTTATCCAACCCCGCTCTGATGTCCATTTAGAATGCAATTGAATGACAGCAAATTCATCAATTCATGGGACACTTTGACATTTAGGTGACATACTGGTTTTAGTGAAGGGGTAGATTAATCTCACTACAATTAAAAAGTAGCCTACACCTCGCTGACTGTAGTTAGCCTATTTCTTGCAGATATTGCCCCTCTCAAGCACTTTAGGCCTAGGCCTAGATGATCAACCATTTAGGCTTCCTCATTGGTGCAAAGCGTAGTCATGTTGGTTTTGTTCATTGTGAAATGATTCCATATTTTCTGCAGATGTTAATTTTTGTGCAACCTTATTCTCAAGATATACTGTAGCCATGTACCATGACAACATCAATAACAGTTTTTCCACCTGTAGGTGATCCTGGCTTTCTGTTGGGTCTATATCCGCAAGTACCAGAGTCGCCAGGAGAGTGAAGTCATTTCAACAATTACAGCAATATGTGCATTGGCCATTGCATTGATAACATCTGCACTTCTTCCAGTGGATATATTCCTAGTGTCGTACATGAAGTACCCCAATGGCACCTACAAGGTATGTACTGGCCTAGACTTTTTCATAAATCTTAGGATTCAAGCCATTAAATATTTCAGTGTTCTATCCATGAAGATATAGGCCTTGCTCATGCCTGTGTAGATTTAGGACCGATTACACCATAACCATACACAACATTAAAACATTTCTTGACAGCCTGGTTGTCAACTAGGCTAATAATGTATGGAGATGCACCAACACAATTCTGAGCATCGGTATTGGGCAGATATTGGCTGTAAGATGCTGGATTGGTAATCAGAGATAGGGAATACTATACAAATCTGATGCCATGATGCAAACGTATCAAACACGTCAGTCGTTGAAGAAACATCAGTCCAAGAACATGATGAGTTCACTCAGGCAAACGCTAAAAAGAATGAACAGAATGCGTATGTATGGCATAATATGTCATGGTATATTTACAGTGCCCTCCATAAGTATTGGAAAGCATTACATTTGTGTCTTCTTTTATCAAACAACTATGGCGTCAAATTAGAGATTCTCAGCTTTAATTCGAAGCTGTTGTTTTTTTCCGATTGGGTACGACGTCATTTAAAAAGGACATTTTAATTTTAATAATTAATAATTTTGTCATTTAGCAGACGCTTTTATCCAAAGCGACTTACAATTACGAATTACAGGGACATTCCCCCTGGAGTAACTGAGGGCTAAGTGCCTTACCCAAGGGCACACTAGTAGTGGTGTGGCTTCAGGCGGGATTTGAACTCACAACCTTCCGATCCCAAGTCCAACTCACTATCCACTAGACCACCACTACCCCTTTTAGAAATATTAAGAAACATACAAAATATATACTCACCATATTTCAGGGCTCCAAAAGTATTGGAAAACATAATCTAATGTCCAAATAAAGTACTCCTGTTTAGTATTTGGTCGACAATCTTTCACATGCAATAACTGTAGGCCTAGTAGTCTGCAACCAATTCACCCTTACCCTAACCCCGTCAGGCGCTGGGTATATTTTCGGGTGATGTACTGCCAGGCCTGTACTGCAGCCATTCTCAGTTGTTTGTGAGGTCTTTTTGCCTAAAATCCTATTAGCAGGAAATTAAATGCTTTTTCGCTGTGAAACCCCCCCCTAGTTGCTATGGCAGTATGTTTGGGGTCATTGTCTTACTTTCATTTGCTTGCACTTAAGCAGACAAGATGTTTCTGTACACTTCAGACATGAACGCTTGGGTGGTATATTTCTTTTCACACCTTTATATCGTCCTCAAATTCTACCAGGGACATACGGTATTACCGTCACAGGGGGCTGGCAATGATGGTGGCTGCAATGTTAGCAGCATTGTCATTCCTTATGGCTACGAGTTTATTTACATACAAGTGCCTCGCGGAGTGCGTCAACGTTGTTCATGTATTCCACCGTGTAGCTAATCTGTAGTCTGGAGGCATTCTGACTGTTTCAAGTCGGGTGTGACAAAGTGGATGGTTAACAACATGTAGGCTATAGCATCATCGAATAGGTGTTTGCTGTTTGCACCTAGACAGATATCCCATCCATGCAGCTGAAGCACACATGAATTGGTTGTAAATCTTGGTATGCTGTAAATCTCCAGATGGTATTCTGCAGATGGTAGTCTCTGACACAGTCCCTCCTGGAGAGTGTTCCTGATCTGTGGGAGAATTGTTTTAGTTTTTTTTCATAATTATGGTGAGCATTCAGGTTTTCCTTGGCCTACCAGCCCGTTTGCAACACCTATAGCCTAATCAATAGATCTTACCTGATCAGAAACTGAATCTGTCAAGACAATTTTCCAATACCTTTGGTGCCCTAAAATCGGGGAACTATGTATAAAAAGGGTTGTCATTTCTAAATGGTGAAACCAATCTAAAAAAAGAAAACATTACATTAAAGCTGAGAATCTTTAACCTCATAGTAATTGTAATCCACATTGTTGGAGTATTGAGCTAAAAGAAGACAAAATGGTTCCTCTTTCCAACACGCACAGGGGGCACGGTATTTCTTATGCGAAGTTATGAAATAGGGTCTTGACTGTAAAAATGTCCAATATGTGTTGTTTTTTCCTTATTACTGTGGGAGAGTGCAATCATCCAATCCACCAAGTAACTCAAAACGAGAGTGAATACCAACAGAAGAATATTGCAGGGGATTTTGGCCCAAAAAATTGGGCCGCTACCCACATGTTTAGCTGTGTAACTCATTCCACGAATGCATGATCCTTACTAGTTGTACCTCGTTGTAAAGGTGACTAATCAGGCTTTCCAACGATATAAAATACAATACCAATTGGTATTATTAAAGGGGAGGAAGAATCGACTGAAATAACGTTTCCAAACTTTTTTTGAGGGGTTTATATATTCTGAAGTAACTCCATGCCTACTAAAGTATCCGACTGCGGTGGCACCATCAAGAAGAAGGCTACAAAAAACTCTTGCAACGTTTCAAACTACCCATCTGCACTGTCAGAAACATCAGAAAATTGAAAATAAATGGAACAATTGAAGTCAAGGGAGATCTGGTGACTCACTGCAAAAGAGCTTCAAAAAAGAGTAGTAGACACTGGTCTAGTTGTTCACAGGACAACAATACAGCGTACCGTAAACAACAAAGACCTACATGGCAGAGTTGCCAGAAAGAAGCCCTTCCTATGACCTCAACATAAAATTAAGCGTTGGAAGTATGGAAAAGAAAACCTTGAGAAACCTGAAGCCTATTGGAACAATGTTTTTGGACACAACCAAAGAAGGTATGTTTGGAGAAAAAAGGGTAAAGCATTTGTAGAGAAGAACACCTTGCCAACTGTTAAGCATGGAGGTGGATCCATTATGCTTTGGGGTTGTGTAGCAGCTGGGGGCACAGGCAATATTGTGCGGGTGGAAGAAATAATGGATTCCACCAAATATCAAGACATTCTAGAGGCTCATGTTCGAAGGTCAGTCCAGAAATCTAAGTTGAAGAGAGGTTGGGTATTCCAGCAAGACAATGACCTAAAGCATACCTCAAAATCAACCATGAAGTACCTCCAGGAAAGACGGATGAAGGTTTTGGAAAGGCCATCAAAGTCCCCAGACTTGAATATTATTGAAAATCTGTGGAGAGATCTCAAACATGCCGTGCATGCAAAAAGGCCGAAGAATATTTCGGAGCTAGAGGTGTCTGCCAGGAAGAATGGAGAACAATAACCAAAACAAGAATTGAAAGACTCTTAGCTGGCTACAGGAAGCGTTTGCAAGCTGTTATAGTTGCCCGAGGAGGAGTTACAAAGTACTACCTGACAGGGTTCCCAAAATGTTGCACAAGGCCTTTTTCCTTGTTTTATTATTTTGAAACTGTAAAAAGTTAAAAAAAAGAAAAATGTATCTTGCTTTAAAATGTGTTTTAAAAGTGTTTTGGGAGAGCAGCGCTTCCTCCGTGGTGTCCTGCCATGGACACCATGCCTGTTCAATGTTTTAGTTATGATAGACTCATGAACAGAGATGTTAGCCAGTTCCAATGATTCCTTCAAGCCTTTAGCTGTTACTCTAGGGTTCTTTTTTTTTTTTTTACCTCATTGAGCATTGTGCGTTGTGCCTGTTGAGTCATCTTGGCTGGGCACCCACTTCTAGGGAGAGTAGCTACAGTACTAAATCATCTCCATTTATAGACAATTTATCTAACTGTTGACTGATGAATATCTAAACTCTTTGAGATTGCTTTGTAACTCTTTGCAGCTTTATGCATATCAACAGTGCTTGTTTGTAGGTCTTCGGAGATCTCTTTTTTGCGAGGCATGGCTCACATCAGCAGATGCTTCTTGTGAATAGCAAACTCAAAATGTTTGAGTGTTTTCAAAGTATCTCTAACCCAAAACTCCAATCTCGTTTCATTGTTTGGACTCCAGGTTTGCTAATCCTATCTCCAATTAGCTTTTGTAGAAGTCATTAGCCTAGGGGTTCACATACATTGTGTTTTTCATTATTGTAACTTTGATGAAGATCAGACCATATTTTAAGGCACATTTAACATTTATACACAAATGCAGGTAATTCCAAAGGGTTCACTTACTTTTTCTTGCCACTGTATGTGACAGGGTCTGGTTAAAAAGTCCTCAAGTCAAGTCCATCCTTTTTTTCCAGATGAAGAAAGTGCAGATTGTAAGCTTTCAAATGATGATACATTGAAATCTCAAATAGTTGAAGAAGATATGCTTATTTGAATTGCCAACATGTAGCCCTTTTCACCAGACCGTGTGACATACATGTAGATGATACCAAAGCACCTCAGTGCCACATCAGGTAGTGTTTTTTTATTGTTAAATAAATAAGTTGGAGATGCCCACTCAAACCATTGTTTGACTCAGTGTCTAGACTTAGAAAATAAGAAAGAAAAAGAAAATAATAGGCTAGTCCATATATCATATTTAGACTTTGAACCTGAAGGAACTAATTTCTCTTGGAACATTTAAAAACCTTGTGAGTAACTTGGAATCAGCCTCATTATCGTTCTTGCTCCTGCTTTATATGAAAGTCCCATTATTTTACTCTATTGCTCTGACCAGATTGTATTTTGTCTATTTCTTTGTTGTTGACTTGGTGTTGTTTTATTGTGTAATTCTGCATTGTTTGTTTTAACTGTCGATCTCAATGTTTTAAGCTGCTGTCTTGGCCAGGCTTCCCTCGGAAAAGAGATCATTGTGTCTCAATGGGACCGACCTGGTTATAAAGGCTAAATAAAAATAAATAAAATAAATTAGGCCTTTTTGTTTGGAAGTATATTCCTGGTAGGCTACTCCAGTAAAAATATTATTTGAATAATATGTGACTTGTATATGATGTCTTGCACTCTCCACCCCAAAATCCATTTACGGAAAAACATTTACTACCGGTGGGTCTAACATAAAGTGGTTATGTTTTTGACTGGCAGCTGTGTTGGATGACTGATGACTGATACACTGAACATAAAATCAAAGACAGAAACCCATTATGGACCTACAATATTGAATCCATGTAAATGAAAAACACAAGCAGATTACGATAGAGTAGTGAATGACACCATCCCACGATGACATTGTAGTAGAATGATCTGCTCCTTTTAATCCGATCCATTCTTTTTGCAATATACTGTTAATGCTACAGTTTGGTATTTCACCCACACCCCTGCAAACCCACTAAAAGTTTGATCCTATAAAGATGATGACCTTATCTGAAAATAAGTGCAGCACAATATATGGTGTTTAGATAGAGGTCATCACCAGGAGGGCATCAGAAAAGTGATTTACAGACAGCAATTCTCTCCGGCAGTATGATCTGCTTTGAGAACACGTGAGTCAAGAAGTGTCCGGTCACATTTTTGATGGAATCTCGGCCACATAGAGACAAAACATCCAATAGGTGAACCAGCTACTGCTGAAATGCCAAACATCCTTGAACGTATATAGCTCGGATATGTTTCCACTCACCTATTCAATGCTGTCAATATTCTATCAATATTTAAAGATCTCTAGCTCCCTTGCACCATTGTCACTTTCTCTGTAGTGTTTTTGATGCATCCCAGACATAATATTATGAGACAGTGTTGCTTGCACTACATGGATAAATCTACTGGTTATCACTAAGCTTTTGAATTTGCCCTTCATGAGATAATGTTCAAGCTCTGCAGTGAGACACACTGGTTGCTACTGCTTGCTCTGTGTTTGCGTAGTGTTACACCATTTAAAGATCAAACTCCTAGAATCTGGAGCTCTTCTTGGCTGCAATGTGTTTATTATCTCACTTGATTCTCTCCGGCCATAACACTTTCAATGGAAGCTTTATGTAGGAGTGTCTTTAACTGTTGAATGTCTTGATTCATCTTTAAAAGAAGAAAAAAATATCTATTCTTATTGACAATATCTTTTTCTTTTTTTCCATACAGGAGTGGGCAGCAAACAATAACACAAGAGGGCAAATCGAAGACACAGTGCTGTATGGATATTACAGTGAGTTGCATATAACATATGGATAATTACAGTACATTTTTTGCTGGGCACTTTACCTGCATGGTAAAATACATTTCATCTTGTTGTAATTATTTATTTACCAATAAGGTAGCCTACGCTTTAGGGTTCATAGCTTGAAAAAAACCCAACAAAATGTCCGTTGCATTGATTTTGTATGTACTGTATTGTTGATGGGACTGAGGGGGTCATATGTCATTTTCCAACAGCAACCAAGTGCATGGATGATTGTATTTGTGCAAAACCCAATAAGGCAAAATATGCTGGTACTGTATTGTACTCCTACTGCTCTGTATTTCCATCTGACAGACAGCTTCAGGTACGGCGGCTATGTAAAGGGTCTGTCTCAAACATGTCGTAGATGCAGTCCCCCCCATTCTTCTATGAAGTTAAACCCAATTATGTGATTTGCCCAGAAATGTCTGAGCTCTCTCCATGCAGTGACTCTTAGGGCCTTGAGTTGCTTGTTTCGTCTAGCAAATTGAGTCATGCCACAGACACTTGATCATGAGCTGTTGCAGTTTTCTAACAGATGCCGGCCCTAACTGCCCGTCAGCGGCGCCGTACAGTAGCGTCTGTTCAGAAATGCCAAGCTCAAGCTGTCTCCCAGCCCAATCAAAGAAACCACTTCATCGGCATAATGGCATCAGAAGATTAGCCCTGACAGACAAGGTACACAGCACGCAAATCCACCGTTCAGCTGCCCACCATGTGTTTGTCCTCTAGACACACAAATATGATTTTGTCCCCCAAGATTGATTTTCTGTGTCACTGTCAAGAGTTTGGATGAGAAATGCCCTTAAAGAAAACTTTGCTTTACGGGGACTACAACATGAGTAATGCAGTAGTCAACATCTTAAACACAGACCTAGATCTGTATCCTATGAGGAGTTTTGTTTATTTAATGGCCGTACTGCCTCGATCTCATGGTCATGCTACGCGAGTAATACTCAAATGATGTGTCATATATATATATCAAGGGACGACTCTACACAGGGGTATCATTGCAATTGGTAAAGCTTTTGCCTTCTGTGTTACACTTGAAATTGTGTGTCTCAAATGAAGTCTCCATCATCAACATATCAGAACTTGTGTCACAAAGCATAAGACATTCTCAGTTACTGTCTTTACAGGCTAGGGGTCAAACAGTGACTGCGTTTACATGCACACCATATTCCCGTATTAATCGGAATATGCTCAATATTCCGATTGGGCAAGGGTCATGTAAACACGTACCGAACCTGATTAAGGTCATATTCCGATTCGGCAATATTCCGATTAAGACCCCTGGCATATGCCTGTTTGAATCGGAATATTGTGACATGTAAACACCTCAATCGGAATATGGTGTGCATGTAAACGCAGTCATCATTGAGCTGTTCTGTGGTACCACCAGCCATTACCTCTTTGGCAAAATCATGCTTCAAGGAATGTGCATGTGGGGTCTTTTTATGAAGGAAAAACGTCATCAAAAGACAACCTGCTTTTATGTATTGTATCAGGTCGACCCGAAGCCAGGAGAAGTGGTAAAGGGAGATGTTTTCAGGTGCTTTTTAAAAAAAATATAGGCTACTATACAGCTCAGGAAGAAGCAACAGTGCGCCCAAGGAAACAGATGGTGGGGGAGGGGGAGGCTTGAAAGAGCACATCCTAGCCTGTGGCATGTGTCCATGTTATCATAGCTCAGGCAGTGTGTGGTGTGTGCCGCTGATCTGTTTGTGTGTTTGTTGTGAAAATATCCTTTGGCTGTCGATCAGGAAGGTTCAGGGGCTGTAGAAAAAAAGCCACGAAGGGCTGTAAGAAGAAAATCCATGAAGAGGTTTATTTGCATTTAGTCTACATGTTGTGTTTGGTGGGGGGGCTTTTGTTCTTCACAGCATGTGTGCAGTGTTCTCAGAACAGTGGTACTGGATACTGCTTTTTATTTCCTCTGGTGTGTCTGATAACAAGTCTGTTATTCTATTATTCGCTGTCTTGCCCCTCTGAGGCCCATCCCACTCTGTATAGTCCCTCACAAGCAGACAAACAAATCCACGTCGGGTACACTCTCATCTATAATCATCTCATTGGCAAAACCCCACTCTATCTACACTCTCATTCTCCCGGTCCTCCGATCCTGTGCTCAGATATCTAGCCTACGGTACATCTCTGTGTCCGTCCTGTTTCCTGCTCTATCTCAGGCTTCGACGCATTCCGACACTCTGCTTACCAGTGACCAGTGACATGTTTTCAGAGGGCTTTATTCAGACATTATGTAAGTTCGCCATCTACTACAGATGATGGACTCACTAGCTGCATGCAGTTACATGCCTCTGCAGTGGTAACCAGACGCAAGTGAAGCTGCATCGTGTTCAGGGGCTGATGACAGTTGCACAGTACCTCATTTTGGACAAATGGGCATACAGTAGTCAATCTTGGATTTTGAAAAAAACCTGGATTTTGTATGTATTTTTCAGGCTCCGAGTACTGCGTTTCATATTAAATTAGGATTATTGATTGAGTGGTTTTTCCCTCTTCTTATGAATGAATGAATGAATGGACTTTATTGTCATTGCTATAGTACAGGTACCAAACAACGAAATTTAGGAGGGGTGGCTCCCCTGGTGTTAGGAAAGGGAAAAAAAAAACACTTTTAAAAAAAAATCACAAGAAGGGAAGGAGCTGGTTTACATAAATAAAGGCTATGTACACTATCCACTATACTATACTGTACAGATAGACGACTAGGGTTGTCATATTGCACAGTAGTGTTATTGCACATTTATTTAAAGTGTCGCAGTTTGCAGGCTTGAAATGAGGAGCAATGCTTTATTATCAGCCAGTAGGTGGAGACCAAGCTCCATCTGTATCCCAGTCTTCCTGTGAGGAGGCTTCCACATGTAACCTTGAAAGCAGGATTTTATTCAAAGGTAGAATTTGACAACCCTGTCCGTCCGTCTCTTTACAAATGGAATAATTATAGACCTGACACAGAGATTTCCTATCTCCTGAGCATGTTTTTCCTTCAAGGAGGATTGATTTGTTTTCAGAGGTGATCACAGTTAACAAGCATGTGTATGGGCAACGACTTTTAAAAAGTAGACAAAATCCAAGCAGTTTGTTTGATGCTCGGCCTCGCAATTAGATTATGCGGCGCTACTTTTGTTTGGCGATATGCCCATCATAGTGTTTGATTGTTTAAGCTGTTTGCCCTTCGTACATATGTTTGATTAGGCTACTACAGTATATAATGAATATGCCACAATACAGATTGTTGTAGTCACATACTGTAGATATGATAACGCTCAACGACCAGAATGTTGATTTCTCTGGCGCTTGTACTTAATTACTCATAGGTCTAGTAGTCCATTATCTGCGGAGGTTGTCACAATGTGACATCTACTTAATGATATGAGCCACTTTAGACTGTGTTATACTTATCTTACAATAAAGTAAGTAAGTAAAGCTTTATTTATATAGCGCCTTTCGTACATGAAATGCAACTCAAAGCGCTTTGCACAATGTTTAATCTTTAACTTAATGTCTTAAGTTGTTTGGTTGTACGATAAACAATACCAGGATTCATAAAGTAGACTATGTTGCCAAATCCACATACTGTAGGAAAGCCTATTTCTAGTTCACTGTTGAGTCTGAACTGGCATAGGATGCGGTTTGCTGTGCCCCTGTACGGGGGTGATACATTTCCAAAATAGCTTGTCCTGATCTCTGATGAACTCTAATCCTTTGAAAGCCTCTCTCAAAGCGCTGCATCTCTACATTTCTACATCTTCTCAGGCCATTCAGTACTTCAAAGCGGTGGTGTATGAGACCCTCAAGCAACAGAGTAAAATACTCCTGAGCCCTCTAAATAAATCATTGGCTTTCATTTTGCTTTCTTTCCATCCTTGTTTTATGGGATAGTGGCTAGAAAGGATGCAATCCTCTTGATAAACAAACTGCAAGCATGAATGTGTTTTTTTGGCCTGTGCCTAGCAGGGTACATGTGCTGAGTGATTACTAATGGAAAGTGCTACGTCTGCGTGGCAACAGGACTGCTGAAAACACTGACAGATTGCACATTTATTGAAGTGGGCAGCTTTGTGTGGCGTAAGGTCCTTGAACTGTTAAAGATAAAAACGTGTAAGGAACAATACACAGGGTTCCTGTGTTATTGCCTCCACTTGCTAGAACTATAATTCCACTCACTGAATTTACTGTGGTTAGGATGTTCAACAACATAGGATTTGGGGTAAAGCTCAAATGTCCATGTCATCCATAGAAATGAGCTGAAATGGAAAGCTAGATAGCTAAGCTAGATGGAAAATATGAGTATATATTTTGTAGCTCCCTCCAGTAATAGATGCGAGGCACAAGATCATGTTTAGAATACGGAGCTTTATTCCTGAACCAACCCGTGAGAACTGGGTTAAGAGAAAATAAAAACAACAAATGAAATGCATGTATGTATGTCTTGTAATGTCACAAGACGTAGCTAGCTAGCATACTGACGAGCTAGCATATTAATACATTCAAATAACATTGTCTAGCTACCGTATTAACACATTAAAACGTCACTGAATAGAAATGAACACAAATCAAAACATACCTCGTAGGCTGCTTACTACTTAAGAGGGTTGAATCTTGGTTGCTTATTCTTTGTCTTCTTATTTTATATACTAACCTACTTGATGCTACTAATACTTGATGATTAAACTTTGATGATATTATTTTCTTAACCTTTTCTTGTACTTTGGCACTTTTCTTGCAAGTTGCTTTTGATTATTAATTAGGCCTACATGCGGAACATTAGATTAGAACAGGAGATTAGTCTTATGTCTAGGACTTCTGTATATATTAGGTAGGAACCAAGAAATCAGCAAAGTGTCAAATTATAATTTACTGACAATGTGAAGCAGTTACATATTTATTCAGCTGACGTTCAATGTATTTTGCCAGTTTTACACAAGTATACAAGTATACAGTTTTGCCTTGTAGGTTTATGTACAATGACAGAGATGTGTAAGGAGACTATAGAGACAACAGATTATTATTTTATTTTTTAAATGTACGAATCCATATTTGGACATTTTCAGTCTCACACAACATTTTTGTTCATCCACGGATGAGGTTTGATGCCATAAGGGATGACACCTTACTCAATGATGCCGTTTTGACGATGGAATGAGAATGGGAACATTTGGGATGAGAACTGACCACTTAAATGGACTGACTTATATAGCGCCTTATTCCAAAGCGCTTTACAATGGCCTCTCATTCACTCATTCACACACACACAGTCACACACCAATGACGGCAAGTTACCATGCAAGGCAACGGGCCCCTCATTGGGAGCAATTTGGGGTTTAGTATCTTGCCCAAGGACACCTCGACATGTGGCCAGCCGGGGTTCGAACTGCCGATCTGCCGACCTTGCGATCATTAGACGCCGGCTCTACCTCCTGAGCCACTGCCGTCCCCACCACTTCCTAATATGGATTCTGTACAAATGACTTCCTCTCCCATATTTCTATCTGCACTAAAACACAGGCCCCGTTTCAGATTTATATACATTTGAAATATCCTGCAAAAGAAGAAGAAAAGCTTAGGTCTACTATAAAAGTCTTCCCCCTGAAGCTTTTTCAGTACTTCTGCAAGTAAACTACAGGATTGGGCAACATTTGAGTCCATTAGAATAATCTGTCTTGGAGGTACTGATCTGTTCACCTGTGTTCGTGTTTAAATTCAAGTGTCAGAAATCCTGATTTACACCCTCCAGTGTCTCTCCTAATCTGACACCCCAGCCCATTCTTTAGACGCCAGTTTTAAAGTTAGGTTGGTGAGCTGGTGACTGAGCATGGAGGGGCTGTAATGGTCCAGGCTCCACACGGATGTATATCAGTATACATTACTGGTAGTTGAGAAACCTCAATGTACGGTAGACCACTTTCTTTACTCACGCAGTTTACTCTCACAATGCTGAAGGTCAGTCCACTAAGGTAGTGAATACAGTGTAGGCTACTACAAAAGTCCCATTCATTCTAAGCCATACTGCAGTTAGATATTTTTAAATCAAATGTTTTTATTAACATGGGTTATTCTGTAAAATGAAATTTAAAATAAAAAAATAAATTAAATCAGTTTGGTTTCTATGCCAGACTTTCTGGTCAGTGAATTATTTTTTTATATGCTGCATTAAAAAATCACTCCTACCCCTCCCTGGTTCTTCCATATCAATTCACTATTCATGTCTTGTATTACACGGCCACTTCAAGAAATTGATGCGGCTCTGCCTCCTGCAACGACAGACAAGGAGCCCTGTGGAGTCTACGTGTCCTACTGGGGGAATAGCGACTGCTTTTCAATCAGATATCAGCACCACTGAACTATAAAGTGAAACAAAATGATACAATTCTAAGGCTGCCTTTTAAAAGTCCCTTGGGGATTTTTCGTTCCAATTCCCAAACAACGAAGATGAAAAGTACAGTAAGCCTGCACATTGTCAGGTCATCATTCACTCCAATAGATGCATGTAAACATGTGTAGTGAAATGAATCATTCCATATTGAATATGCAGCTATCATTGCTGATGCTGATTGTTTATGCTCTCCAAAGCTACTTATTCTTACATATTGATAATTTCCCTGGGTTTGCAGGTACCAGTCACACCTTCTGTGATTAAGGAATGATATATGGTTGTTTATATTGTATTAATTCATTTTCTAGTGCAGTCAAAGCTTATCTAGAGAAATGCTTGTCGCTTTGAATGGTGTTTTGTCATCAGTATTCTTCATGAGCCCCTTCATAGGACGGTTGGACCCTGAGGTCGGTCCTGTGAGAATCCAATTCAACAGCAAATGATCAACCCCCCTGATTTGTAATCTGACGAGTCCTGCATTGGCCAAGAGGGTAATGCTCCAATAGCAGCGGACTGTGCTAATTTACAAGCTTGTGACAAGTCCTGCATGGCTGCTCATTTGCCTAGAAAAACAAAAACTAAAAAGAACATTTACAAAAATAAATAAATAGGCTGTGAGTTGAGCGACATATTTGAGATTGGTGTTTATTTACTAGCTTATACATGTAGTGAGTGAGATGTTGACACAAACATGTGTATGACCTTGGTTTGATTGAGTCAAAACAGAGCCAGTATAATATGTCTTTATGACACACTTGTCTCTACCACCAGGGGGCTATTCCACCTACGTTGGATTAGTATATCGGCGATTAAAATAAAAGCCTCGTTCAGGCAACTCGTGATTGGGATTCAAGCCTCAAGTGATTCCTCGAACGAGGATCAGCCTTGTGTCATCAGTGCTCACAGAACACCGGTTTGGAAATACTCGATTTGGGCGCGTGCACGCAGACATAAAGAGCCCAGAAGAGCCGACTGTCGAAATGAAGATACTAGCCTGCGCAGCGGTCCTACTTATTGTGCAGCGGTCCTACTTATTGATCTTTATGAAGACGAAAAATAAGATGTGAAATAGAGCAATACTGCCGCAATTAACAAGGCGAGGGAAATGGTTTGGCAAGAAATTGCTGACCGATTAAATGCGTAGGTCATACTAGCCCCAGTTATTGTTATATGTTCATATTTTAATAAATGAATATTTACTACTGTGCTGATATCAGCAGCAGGCTACATACAGTCATATTTTCACGATGGCATAGTGGTATTGACCGCTGCCATGGTATTAATTTGTCATGTTAAGACAGTGGTTCAAATCCCTCTTCTGACACACTTTTTACTGCATTTTGTTGTCTGAATCTAATCTAAAATCTCATCTAAAAAGGTATGTAGGCTATAAAATGATGGTGTAGGCTAATTTACAAGAACTGACACGATTACAATGGTGTTTGAAGCCTTTCTGACTAGTAAATGATGTTCTTCTAACTGGACCCTGGATTTGGCATAGATTATTTTTTCTTATGATTACTGATGGATAGATGATTCACTTAGACAGATATATATATATATATATATATATATATATATATATATATATATATATATATATAGTAAATCGATTTGCATGAAGGCTTCGGTTAAATGTAAACAAATAAATAAACATTTAATTAAATCAAGTATCGAACCGGCAACCTTTGGACCTCTAGCTGGCTGCCTTAACCCCTGCGCCAAACATACCACTGTGATGATGTTAATGCAAGTTGATAGACATACCTATTTTTTGACACGTCTTTATTTATCTATCTGTCATCACACTTTCAAAATAGCAAGTTATCTATCACACAATCAAACTATCTATCTATCTACCTATCTATCACACTTTCAAAATATCAAATTCTCTATCTATTACACAATCAAACTATCTATCTATCTATCTCGTAAAAGTGGGAACTAATATTTCCTAAAAGACACTTGATGGAACTGTCGTTCGGGATGTAGTTTCCGCCTGTGAGACATTATGCACATTTTGCACGTATTACCTAAACCAGCCTGTAAACCTGGTCGCTACCAGGTTTGTTCAGAAGGATTGGTTGCATAGCAACCAAGCAGCAAATTATTTGAGCCACATTGATGGAACGGAACGCAAGCTAAAATTAGGGCCCGGATCTGATTTAAACCTGGATCGGATTTAATCAGTGTTGTAGGAACGGGGCCTAGGAGAAAGAACCAAACAGACGATTTAAAAGTAAACAGCAACAGCACAGAATACAGTGCAACATGGATTAGGCCTACCATAAACAGAACATACAGTAGTGATACTGTACAGCAGTGATGCTGTTTCACAAACTACCGGGGGCATCGTTGAGCGTGATGGACATGTTTACATTGCAAGAGTACTGCACAGTAGCTTGCTGTATGAATTGAATGAATGAATCGTATCATAGCCTCACTAGGCTAAAAAGTTTGGTCTATTTAGTATACCGTAGCTTAACTTTAAGGAGGGGATAAGAGCTGTGAAGGATGTTTGAAAAGAGAATGGTTGTTGCGCCATATGCATATGCACTGCGTTTTGAGCTGCTATAAAGCATAAGTAGGCTAAAAAAGGGCTAGCTTGTATAGCTTCACTTTATCTTCAATTCTGCCTGTATTGGATATCCAACGAGCCTCGGCAGTCACCACTTGTATCAATAAACAAATCACTGACAGGTTTGTGTGGTGATAAAAACTTTTATTCACGTTTTCAAATACTGCAGACAAATTATTTTTGGGATTTGTGCATACATTGTATTCGACATTGGTGGTAAAATACTTTTTTTGGAAGGTTGTAAGATAATAAGATCGCCTTTCGCACTCGCTTTATCGTTTCAGATGAACAATCAAAGCAGAGCAGTTGAGGTCCAGTTACAATGGGAGGGGGAGGGGGAGGGGGAGGGGGAGGGGACTCCCTCACACAGTCACGATCAAGCAAGAGAGCGGGAGAGAGATAATGGGAAGGGGATACAGCAGAGCGTGTCCAAAACCTGGGGTGCATTTTTTGTATGTGTGAACGAAACAAGATGATCCTACAGTGTGGTATTTCTTCCATGTGTTAACACAAATCAAGATTTAGCCGACTGGTGGTTGTCCTCTATGACAACTGTAGCAAACAGACCCGTGTCAACAAATCTCACTTCTGGCACTTTTCTATTCACAGACTAAAACCTCAAATCCAGTGTGACTGGAGCGAGATGTTTTCCGAGCCAGCCAGGAGTTAGTTTATAGTGGTATACTGTATGGTTGATGGTGGAGGGTAAACTTTTTCTTGATCGTTTACGATTAACAAACAAAGGCATGACAATTTATCTAGCATGCTCTCTCCCCCTTCAAACGATCCACCAAAAAGTGCTATGCAAAAGAAATGCATTATTATCCCATTGAAACCCCAAATCTCTACTCCTGTCTCGCATGAACATTTGTTGCATTATTAAAGCCAACTCACACTTATTCATGTCAAACCGCACTAAATATTCCCCAGCATCTCTGCGCTGTCAGAGAATACTTGATGACTGTATGGGAGTAGATAGGAGTTGGTCCTATTGCTTGGTCCTCGTTAAAGTAACCTGAATAACCTAACCAAATTCCTACTGTCCATCGCAGCAGTTCATGAGCTGCTACAAAAAAGTAGATTTTGCCAATCTATCTGATAAGGCAAACGCTCCTTGTCATAGTCTTGGTAGGCTAAAATGGTTGGTCTAGCTTGTATACAGTACAGGGTTCTTACGTTTAATCACAATCTTAATCACAAAGCCGCAAATGAGTTGGCAGGTCTTAAATATGAGTTGGTAGGTCTTAAAAATGTATTCAGATTAGGTTCAGTTTTTAAAAAAAAAATGTGTTTGGGGAAAATGTCCGGTCTGAAACGTAAGCAGTATGGTAATTAGCCTATCAGCCCCCCCCCCCCCCCCCCCCCCCCCTGCCACCCCCAACAATAGTATGGAAATAGGTCTGGAACCAATAAACACCAGCTTTGCATCCCTCAGTGAGAAAGTTTTCTTGAATTGGTATCACATGTCTTCAATCTCAGGCCTTGTCCACACCAATACGTTTTTTTGATATAAAAATATTACCGTCCACACCAGCATGTTTAAACGCAATATAAATGCTGTCATTGAGCATTCCACACCAGTAGTCTGCGATATAATTTTATCCCCATAGCCCCGCTGGCCAATCAGACGCCTCTGTCTCTCAATGTTCTCGATCATTAACTGTGCATTTATCTGTAAACAGGTTAAAAGTCCAGGTAACAGTGAAATAACTAGAAGCACTTTGTTCACATCCATTTTCCTCGCTTGTGTAGCCTCGAACACCGTTGCCTGTTGTAAACAAAGTAGTTACTGGTGCTAGGATATGACGTTGGAGGGAACAGCAAACGGCTGCAGTGCGCATGATCATAGAAATCTACGCACATGATGACGTGACGAATACAAAAAGCTCTGTCCAGTGTTTCCTCCAGGAATTTTTACAATGGTGGCGGGTAGCGCTGACCGCGTGCGCGCAAAACAACGACGTAATTTCAGCCAAAACTCGAGGATGGCCCAAAAAAATAAAATGTTTTCCTGTACTTCTCCCGTGTGTCTCTTATTGTCTGTGTCTGCATGTTTTTCCAGCATGTAATTCCGTTGTCAATAAAAAAATCGTCTCCCACGACTCTTTCCGGACACGTTGGAATTTTTACCGTAACCCCCGGAGAACCAAAGTTATTAAGCCGCAAAGGGTGCCTCATTTACCGCTGCTGGAGGAAAGTACCGCTTACCGCTGACAGCGGGGAGAGGAAATATTTCTACCCGGATATTCGCTCCTTGCTGTGTCCACGGTGATAGGAGTGGAGGATCGTAGTTTGTAGACTAGACGCAGCCTAGATGTATTCGACCAATCACAAAACAGTTTTGCAAGCGCGTCGCTTCGCGCTTGTGGGTGTGTCTAGCGCTGTGAAGGTCTGAAAAGCGGCCTAAATTTTTTTATTTTTTTTTGGTTGAGAAATCTGAATGGTGGCGGAGGAAATTCCATCGTGGCGGCCCGCCACGATGAAATGCATGTAGAGGAAACACTGCTGTCTATCTCGTCCACACGTCAAAAATATACGGCGAATATACAGCGTTTTTAAAAATCTTCACTCTGGCAGGCGTTTTTAAACATCTTCGTTTTCAGTTGGCAAAAACTCGTTTGCGTCTGGACGAACCCCCCAAAACGAATATAAAAATCCACGTTTATCAAAAAAACGTATAGGTGTGGACAGGGCCTCATAATCAGTCGTTCAGCCTATTAAATAGAGAAAAGTAGTCACTCTGCTGTTTGATATTATCGTGTGCACCACACTGAACATGGACCAGAGAAAGCAACGGAGAGAGTTGTCTGAGGAGATCAGAAAGAAAATGATAGACCAGCATGTAAGAGGTAAAGGCTATAAGACCATCTCCAAGCAGCTGATGTTGATGTTCTTTTGACTACAGTTGCAAATATTATTAATAAGTTTAAGGTCCATGGGACTGTAGCCAACCTCCCTGAACGTGGCCGCAAGAGGAAAATCGACACCAGATTGAAGAGCTAAGGATAGTGCGAATGATAGAAAAAGAGCCAAGGTACATCAGTGTCTGATCGCACCATCCGTTGCTTTTTGAGTGACCAGTTGGCTCCATGGAAGAAGACCCAGGAGGACTCCACTTTTGAAAGAAAAACATAAAAAAGCCAGACTGGAATTTGCTAAAATGCATATTGACAAGCCACAGTGCTTCTGGGAGAATGTCCTTTGGTCAGATGAGTCAAAACTGGAGCTTTTTGGCAAGTCACATCAGCTCTATGTTCACAGACGAAAAAAATGAAGCTTTCAAAGAAAAGAACACCATACCTACTGTGAAACATGCAGGAGGCTCGGTTATGTTTTGGGGCTGCTTTGCCTCATCTGGCACGGGGTGCCTTGAATCTGTGCAGGGCACAATGAAATCTCAAGACTATCTCAAGGCATTCTGGAGCGAAACGTACTGCCCAGTGTCAGAAAACTCTGTGGCAGGTCATGGGTCCTCCAACAGGATAATGACCCAAAACACATAGCTAAATGCACCCAAGAATGGATAAGAACAAAACATTGGACTATTCTGAAGTGGCATTCTATGAGCCCTGATCTGAACTGAGCTGACAAAATGTAAACAAACGTGCATGTTTGCAAGTGCAAGACACATATCTCATCCTTCACAGCTCTTGTCACCACCTTGTGGTGGCTTTTGGCAGCACTTGACACCGTGAAATTTCTGCAGCGACGGTGCTTAGATGTACCTCACTGAAGTGTTGGCCTGTACTTGTTAAACCCCTAACTACGGTACTGTATGTGTTTTGAATCTCCCCCAGTACAAGTACTGCAGTAGAGGCATGACACATTAATAACCATAGCCCAAGTTTATTTTAGATTGAATTTAAGGGGTGCGTTGCACACAAAAAGTTTACAGTAGCAGATTCATGTCCCATTGCACCTCCCCCCCACACACACAAAAAAGTGGCATCCCCTATGCTGCTGATAGTTCACAGGAAATGAGAGTCTAACCCCCCACACCCCCCATTTCCACCAATATCTTATGTCCTTTGTCATAGTGTTTCACTGGCCAGCCTCCCCTGACATTTCATTTTCACATAAATGTAATACATTTCTGCTGTCTAGATGGAAAGAAGTCCAGGTGTTGATGCCCTTGCGCAAGGCCATGGTTTGGTGGACACACAGGCATTACATTTCTCATCAGGCCTGACCTTGAGTTCTCTGCTGAGAGTGACATGGCAGTTTTTTTTTTTTTGCCATTCCTTTATTTATTTATTATTTAGACCTGTCCATACAGGTGGGTAGCAACACCAATGTTCAAGGGCAAACACCCATCTGTGTCTGATGTTAAAACATTTTGACCCTGACCTTTGTCCTGCTTGAATTGGTGGCGTTTTTCCCTCCCCAGCTTCTCAACATTTAGTAACATTATGTGATTGGAGCTTAGAGGCACCATGTTAGGAAACATAGTCTTGTTCTCAAATTGAGCTTGCTGTCATGCTGGTGCACTGCATGCTGCATGCTCTCACACTGGCTCAGAGAAGATATCTGGTACTGAGTGATGAATTCACATTAGGCCTTGTGTGGGCTAGTGTGTGTTTGATGTGGATAGCAGTTCAAAGTAGGCTCAGTATGGTCAGGAGTGCATGCACAACATAGACAATTAGAACAAATTGAAGATAGGCTAGCTTTTTAGTAGATTGCAGAGTAATCAAAGTTAAAACAATCTTTCAAAAGATCTTTGCATCCAACATTGTGATATTGTCCTTGATAAGAGGGTAGTTCTCTTAGCTGCACCATATAGCCCTAACAATATACCGTGTAGTGTCAATTCAATATGCTATAGTATACTAACATAAGCTACTTTGAGAGCACATGTATTTGTGTCTTTTTGTTGTTTGTACTTGTTTTTGATCAAAGATTGCAAGTTTTGACACTTCAAAGACATTCTTAGAAATATACCTCTTCTGCTTCCATGGGCAGCAAATTGGAGGAAATGTATAAAACGGCAAAGCACTTTGTGGAGAGCTGAGGATCGGCATTTAATTATTTAGCTCTCTCTCTTCTATTTGTCAGAGGGATTAATATGCTAAACTTTTCTCCCTGGTCAGGTGTTCTCCTCCGCACATTATCTGAGTTAGATAGTAATGGATGATCCACAGTAATGCAGTATGGCCTGATCCCTGAGTATGAACATTCATGGTGTTAGGATTAATATTACCCATTGCTTACTCCACAAGCACATATGCCAGTGGCAGCATACTGTGTGCATTTGGGCCATTTCCTTCTCTTCTGGAGTCGGCATAGGTTGCCTAGCTGTGAATGAGTGTAAACAAACACCTTAGTGGAGCAATGAGCACTGGTTTATTGAAATAAATGTCCCGCCACAACCACTGCTGACGAAAAGGGAAGAATCTTAAAACATTGACAGTTATTTGTCTTCAGTGATGACTCAGATTATTGGGGATTTCTCACTAGTCCTATGTTTTCGATAGGGCTGGAGCGACTCGTTGATTTAATCAACATCATTGATTACGGAAATACATTGATTTGCATAACGTGCATCGACGCGTCGCAAGGAAGTACAATGGCTGCGCCCGGTCAAACCATGGAAAAACCTTATCCGCAATCTAAAGTGCGGGAGTATTTTAGACAGAGACCAAACAATATGGTGCTCTGTATACTCTGCAAATTGGAAATGGAATATCACAGCAGTGCAACTGCTATTCATGAACACTTGAAGCGAAAGCATCCCGGAGTGCTTTGTGAAGACGGCAGCAAGTCAGCACAGTAAGTCCTGTTTACTTTTTGTCCCACCCACCAAGCATGATATACAGTCATGGCCCAACACATTGCACTTCTGTTTGATAATGCACCACTTCTCACAGAAAATTGTTGCAATTACAAATGCTTTGGTAGTCACATGTTTATTTTTTTGGTTTGCATTGGAACAACACAAACATGCAGAGAAAAAAACCAATCTGATGTCACACAGAACTGCAAAAATGGACTGGACAAAATGATTGGCAACATTTGTAAGAAATAATTGTATTTAAAAAATGTAATGCTCTTTTAATTTGTATTTATATTCACCTGTGGCAAGTTACAGGTGCTGACAATATGGAAATCACACTTGCAACAAGTTAAAATGAAGAAAAATGTACTCAACCTTTGTGTTGTGTATCTGTGTGTACCACACTGAGCACGGAGAAAAGAAAGACGAACAAAGAATTGTCTGAGGATTTGAGAACCAAAATTGTGGATAAGCATGGACAATCTGAAGACTACAACTCCATCTCAAGAGATCTTAATGTTCCTGTGTCCACTGTGCTCAACGTCCTCAAAACGTTTACAGCCCATGCTAACCTCCCTGGACGTGGATGGAAGAGAAAGATTTATGAAAGATTGCAACGAAGGATTGTTCGATTGGTGGATGAAAAGCCATGATCAACTTCCAAACAAATTCAAGCTGACCTGCAGACACAAGGTACAACAGTGAATGAAATTGGATACTATGGTAGGAGACCCAGGAGGACCCCACTGCTGACACAGAGACATAAAAAAGCCAGACTTGAGTTTGCCAAAACTTACCTGGGGAAGCCAAAATCCTTCTAGGAGAATGTCCTGTGGACAGATGAGACCAAAATAGAGCTTTTTGGTAAAGCACATCATTGTGCTGTTTACTGAAAATGAAATGAGAACACACAACATGGTGGAGGTTCACAGATGTTTTGGGTTGCTATGCTGCTTCTGGCACCGGATGCCTTGACTGTGTGCATGGCATCATGCAATCTGAAGACTACCAACGAATTTTGGGGCCGCAATGTAGGACCCAGTCTCAGAAAGTTGGGTCATAGGTCTTCCAGCAGGACAATGACTCAAAGGATACTTCAAAAAGCACACAGAGATGGTTTAAGATAAAGCTAGAGAGTTCTGAAGTGCCCAGCAATGAGTCCAGATCTAAATCCCATAGAACACCTGTGGAGCGATCTCAAAACAGCAGCATCCTTCAAATGTGAGAGACCTGGAGCAGTTGGCAAAAGAAGAGTGGTCCAAAATTCCAGTAGAGAGGTGTAAGAAACTCAAACCTCATGGTTATAGGAAGTGATTGATTTCAGTTATGTTTCCCAAAGGGTGTGCTACCAAAGTATTAAGTTGAGGGAGCCAATCATTTTGTCCAGTCCATTTTTGGAGTTCTGTGTGGAATGATATCAGATTTGGTTTTCTGCCTTTATGTGTTATTCCAATGCAAACAAAAGAAATAAACATGTGGATACCAAAGCGTTTGTAATTACAAACATTTTCTGGGAGAAGTGATGCATTATCTGACAGAAGTGCAATATTTTTGGCCATGACTGTTGTAGGATTATCAACACATGGAACTTGTTTCTGTTAGTATGTGTCACTTAAAATGTATTTTCAAAATGTTTCTTCATCGTCCCCATATTAAAAGTAATTTCTGCACCACTGCTAAGGTAACATTACACCATGTATCATCTAACGTTGTTATTTGGTAACGTTTTATATTTTCTGTTTACTTTAACAGTTATGTATGAGTTTGAATTTGAGGTCCAGTATTTTTCTGTTCAGGCATCTGACAAAAAGTGTCTATTATTATTATGAATAATATCATACAGCCCAACACAGAAGTGACATGGAAATTAATAATTATTCTAATGTTCTTTATGTGTCTCTTTTCAGGATGACGCAAAGCAGTGTGGAGGATGTTTTTCATAAAAGGAACCCACCTTGTATCTTGTTACTTTTGTTTGTTTTTAAGAGAAGATGATTGAATAAAATATTGAAATATTAATGAGACATTTTTTTAAAAATATTTAGTATATTAGTATTTATATAAGGAATTGGTATATTAATTGAGCAATACAAATATACTAATCAAAAACAATCACAAACAATAATAATCGTTAGAATAATCGATAAATCAGACGCTAGATTAATCGACTAATTGATTTTTTTTATTTATAAATTGTTAGATTAATCGAAAAACAACAAACTATTCTCAGGTCGAACATACTTATCTTACTTGGCCTACTCTGATTGAATCAAATGCTGACTAATACGTTAATAGTCCATGCTTTTGATGGTACAATTTGTCTAATGCTAAGCATGGATATTGTTGTTCAGACTGAATTAGAAACAGAAACCATATTCAGCACCAACAGCAGTACACTGAGCATTACCCATCACATCATTAAAATACTCACATTTATATTCCAGAATATTTCCCCTTTTTTTTTATTTTATTTGTTACTGTTGACATGTTTGTCATGCTTCCCACACTGCTGAGGCATTGCCATTATTTGTCTGATTGAGTGAGGGCTACCCTACTGTTTCACCCAACTACAGTATAGTGTTCCACAATGATTCAGTACCATAGAATCAATTTAGTAGAAGCATTTAGTATTTAGCTTCACAATACGAATGGTGCTAATTAATCATCCCCTCGTGGAATTGCAAAGCCCACCTTGTTTTTCCAGAAACTTCTCTCAGACATGCGTCTCTGTGAGTTATTTTGGGGTTTATGTTTTCACTGACATCCATTAGTCACGGATAGAGAACCCCCCAGCCATAAATAGCTTCGTTCTCCTTTAAGTGTCTTTCCCTCACCTCCGCTCCATGAATTCATAATGTTATGGAGTGTTTGTGCCTTGCCTAAAAGAAGCTGTCTGCACTGGCACAGCCAAACAAACAAGAAAGCTCTGGATCCTAGAATATTCAGTCACTCCCCAGGGGCTGGAGGATTCACTGAACTCCTCACGCAGCTGATACAATAGCGCACTGGTTTTGGTGAATAAAAGCTTTTTGGGGAGCAATATTTACATTCAAAGGGAGACTTCTCTTTCCTCTGTTAATGTTGGAGGTGAAATTGGCTTCTAGCCGCTTCATTGGTTTGCCTAAAGCCGATAGGGAATAGGCCTATAGGAGAAGAAGGATAACCTGCTGAAACGTAAATGCTACTCTAATTGAATCAATTGTTCAGTTCAGTGAGTCCTAATATGTAGGGAGGGACCAGTGTAAAAAATCTGCATTTTATTGACATGTTGGCAGTCATGGAACCCCGTGTAGGGTGATTAGATGTGTAAGGAGAATACCTGAGTCAGTCTTGTTTTACTACCTTGATATGATGCAGATTGCTTTGCATGGTTGGAAAGTCCTGTTTACACAGAATGGTCCCTTAAAAGCTTATAAGAAACATGTTGTAGCAATTTAATGAGTGAGCATGGGAGCTAGTAGGACTCACTGCCTTCGTATCCATGATGCTTTTATCATTGAATGTTTGCAGGCAGGAGTCTCGTGGTTAGATAGCCTAGCAGTATATGTATACTGTGTATCACAGGGACAACGTAGCTAATGGTATATGTATACTGTGCTTGATATGAGTGCAGGAAAGGATTGTGAACAGCGTTGATCTATTGAAGTGACCATTATGACCAAAAGCCTTTAGAAAACAATAGGAAATGTTTGGATGTGTACCTGCACATCTGGCATAGCTTAATTCTTCTTTGCCCCAGGCTCTGTTATACACTTTCTGCAACTATTATTATCACATTAGATGTTGTGTTGTGCTGCTCTCTCCTTTTCTTTTTCTAACCTCTCTAACAGTCTACTGTACTTCGACCTATGTGTTAATGTTCATCCATCTCTCTCTACGTCACAATATGAGATAATTGAATGGTTGATATTACACTACACTATACTGTAGATATGGTATATATAGTATTATGTCCACGACATGAATTTCATTTTTTTAATGCCCCTCTTATGTGATTTCTTTCTTTTTTTTTCTTTTTTTTTTTTCATCTTCCTTTATTTCAGGCATGTTGCATAATCAGACATGTGGGGATAACGGAACAGTGTACTGTACCTCACAGTGGTATTATTGTCAATTTCCACCAAATGTTTACATCTGCAAATGTGACATCGATTTAGTATCCCATTAAGAGATAATTACAATGCAATGATTACATTCTCTGCCTAACTGTTGGATCTCTCTTCCGTAGCCATGATGTTCAAACACACCCTACCATGATGAGATAAATCATGTCCTCAAATACCCAACTTTGTTGTGACATCTATCTCTGAGGAAATAATTTCTCTTAAATTCAGTAGCTAACATCTAATGTGTTGTTAGTGGGAGTTTATGAACAGAGACCACCTACAGTTTGACTTTCACAGTGGCCCCCAAACTATCACTCTAGATTAAAATGCCTCTCAATTGCTTTATTTTCTTCAGAAAAGCAATTTCAACCTCCCATAGGGATGGATGTACACAACGTGTTTGGGCTTCACATATTGAAAATATTTTCCAAATCATGGCAAATGATCAATTTGTCTTCCTCGTCAATTTTTTAATAGTCTCTTTCTGTCTCTCTCTCTCTCTCTCTCTCTCTCTCTCTCTCTCTCTCTCTCTCTCTCTCTCTCTCTCTCTCTCTCTCTCTCTCCATACAGCACTTTACTCCATCATCCTGTTCTGTGTCTTCATGTGGATCCCCTTTGTGTACTTCTACTATGAGGAGAAGGAGGATGACAACGTCAACAAGTGCTTGGTGAGGCTTATTTGTCCTCTTACACCCACAGTGTGCCAGAGACTGATGTGACATTTCACTCACTCCATTTCACTTTCACTATTCCCTCACTATTGGTCCTTACTACCGTACTGTGATTTAACTGAAAAGTAGCCTTGATTTCATTTAATGACCAATGGCTGCAATTCTCTTATGCAGATGTATGTACACAGTCTACCTATTTGTCTATAGAAATGGGTGACACATTATATGACAGGGGTACACATAACATATTTATAACATGTGACATAAACACTTCACAACACCTTCTTAAATGTAATGTCAGCCTTTTATATTAGTGTTCTGAAAGGCAAACCAGTCAGATTAAATCGAGAGTGGATGTCAATATACCGTAATAGTCTCCCCAAACTATACTATAAATTGCTCCCAGTGAGCGGGCCGGCGCCTTGCATGGTAGCTTGCCGCCATTGGTGTTTGAATGTGTGTGTGAATGAGAGGCCGTTGTAAAGCGCTTTAGATAGGCGCTATATAAGTGCAGTCGATTTACCATTTACCATACATTTTTCTGTCAGAATGTGCCTCTTCGGCATACAACCAATAACTGGTTTTTGCCCCTCTATTGCTATAAATATGTACTTGAAAATGTGTGTTGGATGGCGCTGTCTGATTGAAAGGTATAATCTGATTGAAAGAAAGTATAGTACACGGAGGGCCTGGATGTATGTGCATGTAGGGCCTTCATGTTCATTGTAATAGTATGAGTAGGCTAAGAGCCATTACAATACACTAAGGGTCCATCATCATACGGTCAAATTACTTATATCCACTGATTCATTAATTGTTCATAAACATGAAGCATGTATCACCCCTAAGCAATGCTCCTGAATGATTCATGAGGTTTTAAACAACATGTTGAACCATAGCTTCCCTGCAGCCAAAAACAGACATAAACAAACAGTGGGCATTAAAAGCCATTGTACATTAAAACCCAATCAAGAGTATAAGAAAAATAGCTGAGGTATTCTAGCAACAATTACAGCTTGAACTGGCTAGAAAGCTATTCTTAACTTCATCATTTATAACCTTATTTGAAATCTAAAACTGAAATGACACATTACCCGTGCAAACTTGTAACAAACTACGACTTTCTATGCTATCATTGGCTGTGTAGGCTTGAACCCTAGGTTCATTATGTCCATGTTGTAGCTAACTAATGTCAGCTACAAGGCTATATGCTTGCTTATCAAGAATAGGAGCATTGTCTTATGTCAGGTATCATCATTCTAAAGCGACGCTGCTTTGCCTGAACTACCTGTCTTAAAAATACTGGAATAATTCTTGATTTTTAAAGACTTTCTGTGTCCACAGAAATATTGTGCTGTCATACCAGAAAATCAATCCGCCAGCCATTTCTTTTAATGGTATTATGAATGAATGGACTTTATTGTCATTGCTACAGTACAGGTACCAAACAACGACATTTAGGAGGGGTGGCTCCCCTGGTGTTAGGAAAGGGAAAAAAAAACACTTTAAAAAAAAAATCACAAGAAGGGAAGGAGCTGGTTTACATAAATAAAGGCTATGTACACTATTACAACCTACTTTACAAACTATCCAAACTCAGTTAAAACCATTGGCTTTTTTTTAACTTACTTATATGCACTGTTTTGTATACACAAAATTATAATGAGCACCTGTTTCATTTTGTATTAAATGTGATTGGCTAAACCAACTGGCTAGCTGACCAATCTTCTTTGCTAGCTTTCGTCCTCATTGCCTCCTTTCCTAGTTATACAGTCATGTAACTAAGACATGTGCTATCTGTTGTAAGACAATGGCATATTGCTGCCTTCCACGGGTTGGAGTTGGAAATGCGCATTTAGGATACATCCTCAGCCATATCACAGCCTCATACTCGAGGTGACATTGATAACTATATACAGTGCCCTAAGTAATGGGACAGTGAAGCATTTTTTCTTCTTTTGCCTCTACACTCCAAAATGTGGATTTGAATTAGTATTTCTCATTACTTTGTGTGGATTACACAAAGTAATGAGACAGTTGGCTTGGCAGGTGTTTCTGTGTAAGTCAGGTGTGTTCTGCCGCATCAGTGCAGCAGGCATAAGAGAGCTGTCAATGTCTAGTATTGGTTCCAGGCTTTGTGTTTGTCTTGGAGTCTGCTATTGGTGTCTGTCAACATGAGGACCAATTTAGGCTGAAACCTTTTTAGGCTGAAAGTCTGAAAAAACACTGGTGACCTCAAGCAAGCGCAAACAAGCTGGTAGGCCAAAGCATGACTTCTACAGCGGATGACCAAAGAATGCTCACCATAGTTAGATAGAAAACCCCCAGAATAACTGTGCCACTGATCAGAAACACTCTCCGGGAGGGAGGCATACTGTGAATGTGTCAGACTACCATCCACAGAATATAGTCTAAAAAGTACTTAACAAGCCTGCAGAAGTTTTAGGCAAAAATACCTCAAAACAAACAACAACTGATAATGGCTGCAGTACAGGCCTGGCAGAGCATCACCAGAGAAGATACCCAGTGTCTGGTGTGGTCAATGGGTCGCAGAATTCAGGCAGTTATTGCATGCAAAGGGTTGTCAACCAAATACTAAACGTGAGTGCTTAATTTGGACATTTGATACATTTGTGATACATTTGTCCCATCACTTTTTGGTACCCTGAAACAGGGGGACTATACATAAAAAGTGTTGGAATTTCTCAGTATTGAAACCAATATTATATGTACGAAGATACCATCAAATAAAAACTGGGAATCTCGACTTTAACCTCATAGTAATTGTGATTGATTTCAAATCCAATCTTTTGTTAGCATTAGAGCCAAGTGTAGAGGCAGAAGAAGAAACAAATGCGTCACTGTCCCAATACTTAAGCAGGGCACTGTATATAAGTGCATACAGGCCAGTGGCTTGCCCACTCGTCTTGCACATGACACGTCTCCTTTTTACCTAAGAAATACTGTGCTACCAATTACAACTTCACAGTACTGTCAGTTTTAACATGCTGGCCCTTTGTATAATATACTTCACCTTTCAATTTGAGAGTTCCATCCAAGACACTTTTTATTCAAGCAAGCATTTACTGTATATAAATCCAGTTATATAGAGTCACGACAGAGGTACAATGGCCAATTATTGGTTGGATGTAAGAAGGACATTCTGACAGAAAATAAATTGTTTCGTGGGACCTTTATTTTGACAGCCATTCCTGATTTAATCTGACATAGCCTACCACACCTATATCATAAATGACATAGATTTTACATAAATATGTTATAAAAGGCTGATAACATTTATGAAGGTATTATGAAGTGTTTGTTAGATGTTATAAATGTGTTATCGTATATCCCTTTCATATAGGAAAGGGTTATCAATGAGGGTACTTTGCACTAATTTGACCTTGCCTATGAGCACCTATGGCTGTCTCTTTGTGGTGAAGGTACGGCTATTTATTTATTTATTTTGTGCTAAATCCCAGAGGCTTTAGTCACACACTGACAGGATCATCAGTGAAGTGAGGGATTACACTCTTAATGAAAAAGAGAGCTTGAGGTAAAAACATCAGTCTCAATAAAAATGCTCTCAATATAAATGTCAAAATCCCCCAAATAGCCACCAAGTAAAGCTTTGCTCTTCGAAATTAGATGGGCCATTGGCCTCTGCTAAGTTGACTGTATAAAGCATGTAGGAATAAAGCCCTTTCCCCCTAAACTGAATATTGCTGAAATTTCAAATATTGGTCTCCAAGGACACTATAGTGAATGATGTAGAGATTACATGCCACAGAGGTTTTTCCTTTCCTTATGTTAGTTTTGAGCTGACAGAGGCACTTTCTCTCAGGCGAGGAATTCTTTTGAATCATTACTTTTTCAAAGCCCTCTGAAGTGGGATATCGAAGAGACAGACTCATGCAGGTTGAAAGACTTCTGGGCTGCGGTTCTCACTTCCCATTGTCCTTATGTAAACAGCATATGGAATTAGCCCCTTTCTCCCCAACCGTCCCGACTCCCTCCTTGATGAATTTGATTTTATCACAGTCTTGATTAACCACAATTACATGTTCTTCTTTCCTTACAGCAAGTGAAAAATGCTCTGAAGTACACAGTTGGGTTCATCATTGTCTGCGTGGCGCTCCTGTTAATTGGGTAGGTACCTGTATGAGACAGTCAGCTTTGATACTTTTTCTGTTTAGATGGTCTGCACTAAGCTCTTAGTTCTCAAATGCAGTGCCTAAGCACTATGCGATTTGCCAATTCTTACAATTGGATAGCCTGTCACATTACATGAGGAGGAGAAAGTTCCCCCGCATGACACTTTTACATTTAATGACTTCACTGAAGAACATAATACAACTCTGTGTGGGTGAGTGGTACTGACCCTGGAAGGTCCTGGGTCAACCCTTTGGTGTGAATGGATCCAAGAAGAACGCCACTATCATGAACCTGGGTAATACCTGGGCTATTTGGACTGAGTGGGGCTTAATGTATCAAAGGGGGGGGGGGGGGGGGGGGAGCAGTTAGTAGCTTTTTACAATTCTTACCTGATTTGAAGGGTTTAGATTTAGGCCTATCCTTGATAAAAACCGAAGTGAATTGTCTCCTTCATGATTGAGTGGCTTAAACATTATGTGATGCTTAAATCTATAGTGATACATGGTCTCAACCATGTTTCATTTAACCTCAGGTTTACACTGTTTATGTTCAACAGTGCCTACAATGCATGAACATAATGAATTTATTTTTCAATGGCGACAGTAACATGCTTGCAGTTCAGGTCATATCATTTGATGTGCTCTCAACCATTAAATGGTGCAGGGATGGAAGGGCTTCCTCAATTGGGGATAGGGGAAGACACGTGGTTTATTTCCACGGCCCAAAGTTGTAAAGTTCTCAACTCTTCTTCGACAGAAGCAATTTGGTCCCTACTTTACCCTTTGAACTGACCCAATTTCCCCTTTGTACCGATAAATTGTTGTTCAGCTTGATGTGTGGCGACATGACCAGAAGACATCAGGCCACTGTTTCGTTGACTCTTCATTGAAGATCGTGTGCCTGAACACAGCCTGTCTTTTGTTTAACGCCTACACCTGGTCAAGGCTCTTAAAAGGACCATTGACCTTAAACTGTCTTTAATTCAGTGCATTCTGTCTCAGGTTAAGGCCTGTCTTAACGGGGCTACAGTTATCTAAACTCAGTCTTGGTGGAGCTGTGAAATCCAGTCATTTCGATAACAGTTAGCATCACAAACATTTTGCTGTAAAGTAAATCCATCATTAATTTAGCTGAAGAGTAAACAAAATCAGCCATTTGTATAAACTGAGACAAGTAATAATGCTAAAATACATAATTTATTATGGAACTGGAACCCAGGCATAATAGGGATCCAATAGTGCTGAAAAGACGGTTACTTAAGCGGCTGTGGAGAAGGTAAAAATATCAACAGTACTAATGCATCAACAAGATATTGAAGGTAATTTAATTTGAGTTACTTAATTCCAAGGACTCACTTCAGTGAATGTCTGGTTAGAGCATCAGCACTCTACAACAAACCTGGATGACTCATGGGGGATACCTTTCTACATAAGCCCTGATGATTTCCTTCTGTTTTGGTTTGTCTTCGACCCAAATGTAAACAAACCTTGGTAAGACATATCTGTCGAAGACATATCTGTCGATTTTGCTAACATAAAAGCAACACTACTCTATTTAAAAAAAGTTTTGAACTTGAAAGATTTGAACTTTTATTTGTCCCAGAGGGTAATTGAGATGAAGTAGAAACATGATTGGAAGTTACACTGTGAATCTGGATGAATTACTGCCTCCCAGTGAGGTTGCAGAATTAATTGAAATGTAAGTATTGTGACTATTGTTAGGGTCATGTTTGAGACACTTATTTATTATGGAAATGGAGACCCACATGTATCTGTCTCACAATAACCTGTGTTAAATAAAAATAGGCACTCTCTTCTACGGGTTTGAATGACATGTTTACAGATTAGGCTGTGGTTTGATTAATGCTTTTGTAAGACTGAGGGAAATGAACAATCTATCTAACTCTGTTTGATAAATAATAGTTAAAGCATTCCTTATGACATGCATAACAAATACTATGGTAATTACCATTGTAGGCTAACAAAATGCATAAAAAGAAAAAAGGAATTAAACTACGTTGCCTCTGGCTCAGAGCTTGAAACGAAAATGTTGTTGGTAAAAATGGTTGATTATGTAGAGAGTTGTCGTAGCACTACTACAGCACTTGTTTTTTATTACTAATAAACCCACATGTTGATGTGTATCTTCCTCATCCTTTTGCAGTGCCTTCGTTCCTCTTGACCCCCCGCCCAGTCAGAATTCCACCCAGTGGGAGAAAGTCCAGTACCTGTTGGAGGAGCTGGGGAGTAACCGTAAGTAAAGCCCGTTGAACGGCGGTACGTGTTACGCCAAACTGGCTCTTTATCAGAGAGAGCCTCATGAGAGTCTCAGTGCAGTAATGCATCTCCTGTAGTGCCGGTATTGAAAAGCTGTATCAGACAGAGAGACGGATGCCACAGGCTGCACACAAAGGTGACATTGCCTCGTCAATGTCAACCAGCCTCATTGTGTTGCCCACACCCACTGTCTCCAGACAACGCCTCTCCTGCCTTTGATGTGTCACTCAATAACCTCCCACCCTGCAAACATTTGACGAGTGTGCCCTCTTTTCTTCATCAGTTCCTGAATAGAAATAGATACATATAAACATTTATTTCTCTTTTTTCTGTAACATTTGAGTGTAGGAACACTTATAAGGCACTCATTTGTAGCTTATAAGTGTTTAGAAAGTAGCTAATTAGCCAATTTGAGGGTATTACTAGCCATTTCTTAGGTCTCTATTCAGTGTTTTCTTATTCTCGTGTTATAAGTCATGTACCGGTAGTAGCTGCCCAGTTAGATTTCAGCAACCCTCCAATTACTGGCTTATGTCCAGGGCTTGAACCAGTGACCTTGGTACCTTGACGCCAATAACAGTCTTGTGTGGGTGTGTGGGGGAGTGTCTTGAGGGCCTACATAGAAAGCAAACACTACACATGAGTGTCTAATATGTGTTCACTGAAATAAAGTGTTAAACTGTTTTCTATTTCCTAACATGACTTGCGTTTGAATGTGCACAGTTGAATAATCTTCTTGCATAATTAGCCTAATGTGAATGAGGTCATATGACGTGCATGTGTATACATGTATGTGTCTTAGCCAGTGGCCATGTTTGTGTGGGCATAACTCCAAGAGAGAAAACATCTGAACCTCCAGGGCTCTGTGGCATCTGTGGATCAGGGAAGAAGTCGATCCATCTGTCATCAACTTTTCACTGTAGCAGACCCTGGCCTGCACCCCCCCCCCCCCCCTTCCCCTTCCGACCTCCCTCCCTGGGCGCTGGGGCAAATTGCAGGGCTCCTTAGGAGGAAATGTGGGGATCATCCCCCCTCCTAATTCCCCTTCTCCTCTTCCCCTTATCCTCTCTCCAGATGGGAGGTTAATTGAGCAAAGGGAAGACACTCCTTTCTAAGTCAGCCTCTCGACCTCGTGCTGCAAACTGCTCATTTAGGCCACTGCAGCTCAAATGGGCCGACCATTACATTATTCACAATGGTGCAATGAGGCCTGGCTGCTTGCAAGATCACTGTAGCAACTATGCCATTTTTTCCGGCACTGATCCGAGAACTGGATTATTTCTCTGGAGCATTGGATGCTGTTTGCTACTGCCAGCGCTAGCTCTCGTATGGCAGGCCACGCTGAGACAAACGCCCTGGACCAGAGCTATGCCAGCGTGCATGTATGCCGTTGTTTGAGGTTATAGTCTTTTCTTTTTTCCACAAATCTTTCCCCTCCCTCTGGTCTCAGCACTTCTTCTCTCTTAAAGCCACTGTCAGTGATATTTTCTGTATTTTTGTATACTGAAATGTACCCCTTGCTTATGATGAATGTCACTTAATAGTATAATGAGAGTACGACAACTGAGTTACCTTATCATAAAGGAATATGGACCTAATTTGCTTGGTTTAACTAATATGCTTTTGTGGTCCTAGAAGACTTTGGGCCGGTTTCAGAGACAAGGCTTAAGCCTAGTCCTGGACTAAATCACACTTTCAATGTAAAATCTCCATTGAAGATGTTTTTTAGTCTAGGATTAGGCTTAAGCCTTGTCTGTGAAACCGGCCCAAAATGTAAAACTTCAAATCTAATACTGCTCTCATCCATCCTGCTGCTGTCATCCAATAGATATATAATATAAATCAAGTACAGTACTGCTAGTTAATATGCATTTGTTCCATTGTTTTACGTTTGTTGGTGTCCCTGCATGCAGAAACCACTGATGGTGCTTTTAACAGTGCACTTTACTTATATAGCTTCTACTGTACCAGAAGTACCAATTCACCTGGCTCTCACAGATCTGGGAAGCTGGGAAGGTCACATCTTAAGACCACTTTAACAACCAGGTCATTGAAAATCACCTTGTTGTAGTGTGCTGGTATTTTAAGTGTGTGCTTTGAATATGCTCAAGTGCATGAGCTCCAGTCATCCCGCAGACTGTTTGAGAGGATCACTCAATCCTTTTGCCTTTGTCGGGGTAGTACAGTACATTTCCTTGTCTACCCTCCCAAAAGTGGAGAGCAACATCTTCCCCCCCCAAGCCCTCTAAGCCTGCAAAGACAGAAAGTCTCCCAAAACCCACAGTAATCCAATGATAGCCTTGAGTGACTCTGTGACTGGCTGTGACAGAGCCACTGTCCTCCGAGGGGTCTTAGAGCCGCCGCGGCTCTCACATTTCTAGAGAGATACAAGAGGCATTTTTAATGAATATGAAAGCGCAGAGATGTTCCACAGGAATAACGGCAAATGTTAAGAAAAGAGCATGTTTGTCACAATCACCACCTGAGCAGAGCCTGATGGGGCCATGCGCCGTTACTTCTCACAATGGATGGGTGTTCTGACAGAGCGACGGCCTGCTGATCTCAACTTGCCCCAGTGCATAATGGCTACCCCTCTGGGCTTTCCTCGCTAACTAAATGGGGTCAAAGAGACCCTGGGGATTCATGGTGTTGTGGTGGCTAGTAACAGAGCCCTTGTCCTTCACGCTTTGCAAAGCAGAGATGATCCCCAGAGGAGGCCCCCTTGTCATTAATAAACCCCCCAGCTTCCATTCTGCTATTGGAATTATCAGTGCCTCTCTTCTAAATTAATGATTCGTTTTCACTTCCAGCTGTTTAGGGGAGGTCTCTCGTGGTCTTAAATGTTTTTCTTTCAAATTTGGTTTACGTTAGAAAGCTAGTAGTTTGAAGGCTATGGGGAAGGTTTATTTGGAGTGGAAATATCTCCTCTTAATTATGCTGCAAAGGACCGGCACTGAATTCACCGAGACATCCTCCCTCCTTTGACTTAACCCCCTGCTGTGCGGGATCAAGCGACTGAGGAGGAAGACACATGTAGAAAGACAAATAGTATAATGTACGAGAACAAGATAATGTCTTAGCTTTGCCTTTGATACTCTATTATCAGGAGCACTATTCTGTGCTCCTCAGTCTGGAAAGACAAACTAGTGGATCACATTTTACTGCAAGTTCCCCTTATACCTTTCAGGTATTGATGGAGTTCTATGAAAAGGCAATACATGGGTAAACATACAACACAGTACATTGGTAATTGCATAATACTGGATTTTGATGGATTGTTTTATTACACTTTTTGAGATAAGGGCTGTTAATAACTGGTAATAACACAAATAGTAATGATACAACATACCATACAATTACCTAAATATTACTTAACAACATGTCAATACAATGTTATTACTAGAGTTTTTACTCTTACTAGTACACACGTACTGTAAAGAGAAAATCATATGTAAAGTGTTATCTATACCTTAGTCCTAACAACATTTGCCATAGCTACCTGATATTTGAACAGACAATTTTCAGGAGTAATGCCAGTATGTCTGACTGCTAAGTCTTCCTGCTGCTTTCTGCTTTCACATGGTTCAATTGGGTTCGTCCTCGAAGCCCACTAATACAGTGAACTTAGTGTGTTTCCATATCTGCATGATTCTATCGTGACACAGAGAAACCCGGTGCTAAAGGAGCTCCTTAATAAACACCTCTCTGTGGCAGCCTCCACAGTGTACACAAGCCTGAAGGGCTATATGCACTGGGAGATAAGGGCCTCCTCATTCCTGCGCTGTTGGAATCCAGGCTCTGCAGATGTGGAGCACCACCGATAATAGACAATATTCTTTCTGTCTAATCCCCGGAAAATCTGCTCAAGACACCAAGCAGAGAGGCAGGAAACATCCTTCCACCTCTTTGTGGGGAGTTCCTAAACAGAATGGCACCATTGTCCTACCTAACCAAGCTCGTCACTTAACAAAAGCGGCAAGACCACAAAGCCGGACACCTATTTGAATGTTAACGTTCATCGCAGCTGTTAGACTTCAACGCTTTTTTGCCTACTGTACAATGGAGAGCAGTTATATCATTTATCTTCATTTTCCGCCCTCCTCTGTCCCCCAAGCTTATGAAAAGCCTCCCAAAATTATTGGTGGATGACAAATTTAACACAGCTCCAACTTTCCATGTCATAAATAAAGACATTTGGATCAAATGTTCTGCCCTAGGAGTGAGATTAGCGTTTGAAGCTGGATGCAGCAGTCTGCCAAGCAGGGTGATATTCAGGCCCACGCTGACAGGTGGGCCGTGCACCACTGGGGCTGCTGCTGAGGGGTGGTGGGTAACCACCAGGGGGCGACCATGTGGCTGCTTTCAGTCACCTCCCCGTGACAGGTGGGATCCTAACAGGGGAGAGAGGCGATCACTCTCCCCATCAATCCCTGTCTTCTGGCTCCAGCCCCTGACAGCTGGTGTGACACCCGCTGTCACCCTCCCCTGACGGGTGGCCCCCTCTCCCCCCCTCAATCAAAGGTGACACGCATCAACTTAATCTACAGGACAGCGACCGGGCATTGTTAATGTACTGCACTATTCTTTTAGCATCTAAAATGATATTAGCCGCCTTCGAAGGTCCTTTCCCTTTTAATGTACTGGAAAAGCTTGACGTTTTGAGGGCGAATAGATCGGTGACCTTTCGGGTGACACGCCCCGAACCGCAATCGGGAACAAATGGAAACAGATGGGCAAAAGAAATAATCTGAAACGGCAGCTCTCTCTGAAATATCCCCTCACGTGTAGCGTACATCATTAGAGTTTCCAGAAAAAAAAGCAGGCGGCTCTCAACATTTTGGCGTAACATCAGCGGGACCAGTGTACTTTGTCAGAGGTCAGGTATAAATCTCTAATGGCTGTGCTCTCTCTCTCTCTCTCTCCCTCTCCCTCTCTCTCCCTCTCTCCCTCCCTCCTGCAGATGGCTTACCTGCTCTGTCTTTCTCCATCAGCTCCCTGACCTTGATTGGCATGCTGGCAGTGATCACTTACACGGTGAGTAGGGACCAGAGACGGGTGGCGCTGTCGCTTCATCGATTTGCATGGGCTTGAGAGAGCCATAACTGCACATGAAATAAGACTCACTTGTCCAAGGGGAACGTTTCTAAACCTGCCTGTTCAGTGGCTTAAAGGGACATCCTTCCCATTCAGCCCATAAAAACTAAAGGACAGACAAGTTGATGTACACAGCCATGCAGCATCATATGCTGTAGCCTTTCATCTAATAGGTAGCGATGTGAACAGTAGAATAGATTTGACTAATATATCGTTAGCCTCATAGCCTAGAGTCAAGTCATGCTTCACTTGTGGTCAGCCGAGCCATCTTTGTTTGTAGTGTCAAAAATGTCAAAGAGATGACTTGGGCAGATAGTGATTTTGGAATGTAAACAAGCATTCTGAGGATGGCATAGGCAATAATGCACAGTAAATCAGCAGTGTTAGGAGAGTAGAGTTAGGCAGATATCTCAATTTGGCCAAAATATGACTTAGGCAATTATGCTATGAGGCTAACGATATGTGGAAATTACTATTTTAACCCATGAAAGGTTTTAGGTTGGGTCAGGATATACGTAAGTGTACCCCTTCTTAGAGTAAGTAAAACTGTGGTTTCCACCTCTAACCAAACGACACAACTTAAAGTCTCAGGCCGGAGTGAAATATAATTTCTAGTAAATATTTAGTTGAGTGGCTTTAGTTGTAGATGTGAGAGACCACGTATGAAACACATCATGTTGGAGTGCAGATGCTGCCAGTGATCGAGCAGCCTTTCAGTATTAGTAATGCTTTGTGATTCTAGGGTTTTGGCATCCAATCGCTCACATCTGTATTCGCTGCCTTCTTTCACCTGAGTGCGTGAGACTTTGGCATGATGTATATGCACCCTCCACCGTCCCACTTATCTACCGCCTATTTATATATCTTCGGCTCAAAGGCCATTAATATATGCCAGTATTTTGATTCTCTTAGCATACCGTAGCTGTCCATTTTTTTCCAGATAAGAAAAATTGACTGAACCCTAACACTCGTTAATGTCATCCATTTTTCATAGCTGCTGTCGTGGGATCTAGACTGTGAACATCTCTTGGGGGGTAGGGGGGCTGGTTTAGGGAGGGGTAGGGGAGGCTGGTGTCAGGGTGGGAGCAACACAGAATAATGCTTATTGGGGGAAAATAGAACACTGTCAGACCCAGAGACATACAGTAACAGTGACAGACAGCCTAAGATCCTGTCCGGCTTCTATCAAACTCAAAGCTGATTTGGAGAATTACACAACAATTTAAAGCAGAGCTCTTTATGAACAAGACACAATCAAATGGATTAAGTTGCTGAGCAAATCTCCCTTTAGGAGTTCTAATCCTACTCAACACGGATTGTATCCACTGTTCTATTGCTTAGCCTGCCTCTGTACCTCTTTAAAGAGTGGATAATTATCCGTCATAAGTTTCAATGACGGAAATGTGCTGGGCTCTGCCCTGACCCCATGTTGTTAGAAGCGTGTTGAGGGGGCCTGCGGAAACCAAGACTCCTAGCGTGCCTTTGTTTTTGATGTTCAGTGTTGTGATGGAGTCAATCAAATAAATAATGTTGAAGACAACAGCAGCTGGGGATTCTATTTCACACTTACTCTCTCTCTCTCTCTCTCTCTTTCTTTCTATATTCACCTCACTCTCACCCTTTCATCTCCTTCACACTCTCTCCTCCCTTCACTCGACAAGAGGGAAGAGAATGCCGCAAATCCCTCCTTAGAGTGGAGTCCTTACCCCAATCTGTCCCACCCTCACAACAGTATCCAGCTGGGTGATTTATTATTCTTTTGCCGTGTGTTATTATTATGCATGATTAACCTAATGGAATCTAAGTGACGGGTCCCGTGTGCAGCAGGAATGTTGTCCGTGACTCTGGGGTTAATTTATCACTCCTCTTTGTGCCGAGGTGGCCACTCACCCTTAATTCAAACAACCGTCCAGGGTGTAAACTCCAAACTCCATGTCCTATAACACCTCTGCAGCCCGGTGCACTTTAAGTAAATGCAAGTGCAAGCAAGTTCTAACCTTCACAGGTTTTTTGGCCCACACGACACTTTCGGAGGTGCAAGCAAATTAATATTCAACCACAGCAGATGCAAAAATGGATCCATCACGTATTGTGGAGAATCTAAAGTATGGTTAGGTTAGGCTCAGGCCAGCGTCAGTAGCTCTCACTCTCTTGTACCTACAGTACAGGCCAAAAGTTTGGACACACCTTCTCATTCAATGTGTTTCCTTTATTTTCATGACTATTTACATTGTAGATTCTCACTGAAGGCATCAAAACTATGAATGAACACATGTGGAATGATGTACTTCATGTACTGAGGAATCTAAAATATAAGACATATTTAGAGTTATTTCACACTTTATTGTTAAATACATAATTCCTATGTGTTCATTCATAGTTTTGATGCCTTCAGTGAGAATCTACAATGTACCAAATAGTCATGAAAATAAAGGAAACGCATTGAATGAGAAGGTGTGTCCAAACCTTTGGCCTGTACTGTAGATACACTCTGCATACACTCTTGAGACATATTTTCCTTCAACACTGCAAGTTGTCAGACCAGACAAGTAATGACTATACTGATTACTTTCTAATTACTTTCATTACTATATTCTCTAGTCTTGTAACTATGATAGACAGTCTGAAGGTTTTATTTTTCATTGAAACACAAATCGGCATCTCACTTTGGTGTGACACATTGCTCACGCAGCCCACGTATATGTTGACACTAACAAGGCCAATGCTGCCCACACATTCCCATTATGCTCTGTCTTATATAATTCTGTCCTTTTTATGTGTGGTTATTTGGCGTAGTTTCTGTGGGTGTAGGTCCAGTTCCATTAACGGGGTTCATAAGCCACCTTAAATTTTCTACTTAAACCACTCCATGCATCACATCTGTTAGAAATGCATTCCGTCCACGTTTTTTGGGGGCAAATGCTAAACCGTTTATCAAAAGGGCTTGGCGAATCAGGCTCATTCAATGAGCCTTTGCGTTCCATTTTGCCTTTGAGATGACATTACAATGACAATTATTGGCACAGTGACTTTTTAATGTGCATGTAATATTTGCATATGCATATGACTGTATATCATTGACTCCCCCACTCCATGTTGGACTGTGCATGTCTGCCTTGACGAGAGGGCTCCCTGTAGATCTGCAGCCTAATGCGTCATGTGAAGTCCTCTAGCTTGATTTAAAAGCCTGGCGAGCCTGCTGACTTATGGCCCTCAAGGCTCTATCTACCCTGCCCCCGTCCCTCCCCTTGCTCTTAAATCGCCAGCCTTAAGATGCTGATGCCGGATGAAAAAGGTGGAGAGATTAATTTCCGCAGATCTAATCACGGTCCACTAAATTGACCTGGAAAGATGAGAGCCCAGGATGAGTCAGAAAAGGGCGTCACTTAAACGTTTTCTACCCTTTTTTTGAGTAAAAAACTTATTTCAGCAACCCTTTCTCACTATATCCAAAAACCTTCAATGCCATTGTATATTGCGGGCTTCTTTAAATTGAGTACAGATCTGTGACTTAGGACAATGAGGTATACATCTGCTCCTGCACAGCGAATTAAGAGTGGCAATTAGAATATAATTGAATTGAATTGGTTCTAATTGCACTTGACCTTCATGTGTTTGATTTACATTAAACCACTATTTTTGCCACGTTAGACATTTGTACTAACATTTTACTGTCTATTTTACTTAGCTGCATGCACCCACACATGTTAGCACTCATTCTGCTCCAATTGGTTTAATTCAATTCCATGTCCAAAATTCATGAAAGTGAATAGAAGATCTGGGAGAGTCAGCCCCCTTTTCACCCGCTCCATGGGCAGTGGCACCACTAGGAATCGGCAAAGAAGGGGAACAAAGACGCGGCTTGTGCTTGGGGGCCTGTGCCCCTGCTATAGAAGCCCCTCAGTCAAACGCTTCCCTTTGATTGATTCCAGCCAATGATTTCACTCCTTCCTCCTTGCAGAAGCCTCTCTCTGTATCTTTTCTGACTGTTAGTAAGTCTAACAATGAGTTTTACAACAGGTTTAACCATCACTCAGACTCATGTCTAGGATCTTACACCTGGGTGGAGAAAAGGGACACCTGTGTTGGTTGGGGTTTGTATTTTTCTCATGTCTGGTAGCACATTGGAGGGGAAGGGAAGTGCTTCTCCAGGGATCTGGGACAGGTTCTCCTTTTATGAGCGTGCTTGATATTCGGGACATGCTCCGGCCTTAAGAGCCCCATGATTCATTGCAGGAGGCGACATCGCCTGTAGCAGAGATCCACAGCAGAGACTAATAATAGTCCAGCCTGCCTTAGCATCCCCTGTGACTCCCCTAATGCTATCTAACACTCAGAAGCCAGTAAAAGTTGTTTTAGAAAAATATCGGATCAAACATTTGCCTACTCCCCAAAAAAAAAACTCCAATAGAGGAAAGAAGGTCAACGTCTTCTGGCAAGGGTGAAGGTGTAATTGCACAAAAGCCTCTCTTGTTTTATTATGAAAGCCTGTTAAAATGGCACCACCCCAGGACGTGGTACGCATCCTTCCCTGGGAGAGCTAGAAAGTGCATTGGTCTTATTCCTTTATTCGCAGCTTGTATTGATTGGCCACTGTGCGGGTATTGGAGATGGCCCTTCTTTTTAATTAAAATTCAAACACGGCATATTGTGCCTGCCAGGCGTCCAACCTCAGCCACACTCGGATGTGCCACCGCGTCCCACGGTATTCCTTTTTCTCCAAAGTGAGAGGAAATGGCTATTGATGTGTGTTCTTATTTAAATAAACATCTGATTGACAATGTTTTTAAAGCTATTCCCGCAAAGGCAGTCCCTCCCCAAAGTCCTTTTCTTTTTCTATTGTTTATTTATTTTCTCTGATCATTTTCGGTGAGTGCTGGACGTTTTTCCTCTCCTCTCAGATTGGGGGAAGAGTGCTGTCACATGGGGGCACTGTTAGGCTGTGAATCGCACCGGCAGAGGAATAAGCCAAGATGTCATCTCCACACAAAATGGTTGCTACAGCATTCACACATTAGCCCCAGCCGCCCAGTTGCAAATTGCACAATTTAAAGCATTTTTTAAGAATGACATGGCCCTAGAGGACCCGCAGCTGTAATATGATTTGTGGTGTGTGTTTAGCTGGCGTTTATCTACAGCCATGTGTCACGCAGAGCCGTGTAGGTGTGTTGGTGTGGGTGGACGCACATTCTCAGACATACGTATGTGGCCTCACACCGTCGACGGTAATAAGTGGTTGGAATGGCTGTTTTATCTGTTCCAGGCATACGGGATGTCGGTGCTTCCTCTGAACCTGATTAAAGGCACCAGGAGCGTGGTGTACGAGCGCCTGGAGAACACAGAGGACATCGAGGAGGTCGAGCACCAGATTGAAAAGCTCAAAGCCAAGGTTTGTCTCACCTAAAGCGGAAAAAACTTCGATCGGGGCGAAGTGTTTGATCATCGTTAACTAATTAATGTTACTGTTGCTTCTCGGCCAATTGACCAAATGAATTGTTCCTACAGTCATAACTGAAGAAAGTGCTGTAGCCACTCCCAATACAGATTTGACATTTAGTGGGGTTACCAGGTGGTTCCTTCAACTATATATATTAAAAAAAAAATCATTTCATGCTTTTTTCTGTGCGTCTAGTGTGAGGACGGGCGTCCCCTGTCATCACGGGACCGCCGTAACCTGCAGGAGCTGGAGACCAAGCTGCAGGTTCTCCAGCGCAGGGACAGACATCTGGAGATAGCTGAGAGGCACTGCTGCACCAAGGTCGGCAGCGCTCTCAGACCCCTCAAGGTGAGGAAACAGTACTGGACTTGTATCTATAGTAACCAGTTGTCTCTTGTCACTTAATTTCCCTTTAATTGTCCCCCGAGAACACACATTGATTGTACAGTTCTGGAGTTGGTCGATCGTGTTTGGCGTGCATTGGAGAATAAAGAAACACTTGGAAGAATACATATTCTGAAGGAATGTGGATGATGTTTCACACAAACAAAGGCTTTCACATTGTCTACATCGACCACTGCTTATGAACTCTTTCGTCATGTCAGTGTGGCAGAAGACCTTGAGCAATATGATTAGCAAGGACGCAGGAACAACAAGACAAGCACTGTATAATAAATAAACTAAATACACCAAAAGCCTAACAAAATAAATAATGTTTCCCAAAAGAGCACACACATTTACACTGTACAACAATATGTTATGTATCAGTAGATAACTAATGCCTTGTACTGTATGATTCATTATTGCAACAACAATGTAGTTATAGCTGGCTTACAATTTATGTGGCTGGGGAGCTGTACATTTATTTTCAAGACATGCTGCATATGAAACAGGCTTTTGTTTTGGTTCCGACAAAGCGAAACCAAATGGAACATTATCGAAGGAACTCAAGAAACTGTCACTCAACGAC